>NW_027669058.1:135000-152500 GCF_964194185.1 Rhinolophus hipposideros
TACACCTTGACCTACCTTAGCCAGAGCACTAAGCCGTATCTTATGAAATCACCCAGTACCCACCCTTAGCCACACCCTAATCCAGCCTTACACCTGTTCCGAGTCCTAGGACTTCCCGGAGCCCTCCCGAGACACCTAACCTTAGCCCTCGGCTAACCCCTACCACTACCACTCGTCCTAGGCCTAACATGAGCACTAACCCTCACACTGCTCGTTGGCCTCGGCCAACCACTAGCCTTTCACCTAACCCTACCCCGAGCACGACCCCTCGCCCTAGGCCTACGCCTAGCACTACCTCTGGTCCTACCACTACCCCTGGCCCTACAGCTTCCCCTACCCATAGGCCCACCCCCATCCCTACCCCTAGACACAGCTCCCACTCCTGGCCCTAGACCTACTCCGAGGTTCACCTCGACACCAACCCCTTGCCCTATGCCTACCCCAGCGCTACGCCTACCGCTTCCACTAGCCCTAGCTCGGGCCCTAGACCAACGCCCATGGCTCCCTCTAGTCAGAGGCCTAGAACTTGCCCGTCGCTGACCAGTACACCTTGACCTTGTTAGGTTTAGGGTTAGGGTTAGGGTTAGGGTTAGGGTTAGGGTTAGGGTTGGTGTTATGGTTAGGGTTAGGCTTAGGGTTGGTGTTAGGGTTTGGGTTAGGGTTAGGGTTGGTGTTAGGTTTAGGGTTAGGTTTAGGGTTAGTGTTAGGGGTTAGGGTTAGTGTTAGGGTTAGGGTTAGCGTTAGGGTTATGGTTAGGTTTAGGGTTAGGGTTAGGTTCTGGGTTAGGGTTAGGGTTAGGGTTAGGGTTAGGTTTAGGGTTAGGGTTAGGGGTTAGGGTTAGTGTTAGTGTTAGGGTTAGGGTTAGGGTTAGGGTTAGGTTTAGGGTTAGGTTTTGTTAGGGTTAGGGTTGGTGTTAGGGTTAGGGTTAGGGTTAGGGTTAGGGTTGGTGTTAGGTTTAGGGTTAGGGTTAGGGTTAGGGTTAGGGTTACGGTTTAGGGTTAGGGATAGTGTTAGGGTTGGTGTTAAGGTTAGGGTGAGGGTTAGGGTTGGTGTTAGGTTTAGGGTTAGGTTTAGGGTTAGGGTTAGGGGTTAGAGTTAGGGTTAGTGTTAAAGTTAGGGTTAGGGTTAGAGTAAGTGTTAGGGTTAGGTTTAGGTTTAGGGTTAGGGTTAGGGTTAGGTTTTGGGTTAGGGTTAGGGTTAGGGTTAGGGTTAGGGTTAGGGTTAGGGTTTAGGGTTAGGGTTACAGTTAGGGTTGGTGTTAGGGTTAGGGTTAGGGTTAGGGTTAGGGTTGGTGTTACGTTTAGGGTTAGGGTTAGGGTTAGGGTTAGTATTAGGGGTTAGGGTTAGGGTTAGGGTTGGTTTAGGTTTAGGGTTAGGGTTAGGGTTAGGTTTTTGGTTAGGGTTAGGGTTAGGGTTAGGGTTAGGGTTAGGTTTTGGGTTAGGGTTAGGGTTAGGGTTAGGGTTTAGAGTTAGAGTTAGTTTAGGTTTAGGGTTAGGTTTTGTGTTAGGGTTAGGGTTAGGGTTAGGGTTGGTGTTAGGGTTAGGGTTAGGTTTAGGATTAGGGTTAGGGGTTAGGGTTAGTGTTAGGGTTAGGATTAGGGTTAGGGTTAGGATTGGTGTTAGGTTAGGGTTAGGGTTAGGGTTAGGGTTGGTGTTAGGTTTAGTGTTAGGGTTAGGGTTAGGGTTAGGGTTGGTGTTAGGTTTAGGGTTAGGGTTAGGGTTAGGGTTAGGGTTAGGGTTAGGTTTTGGGTTAGGGTTAGTGTTAGGGTTAGGGTTAGGGTTAGGGTTTAGGGTTAGGGTTAGGGTTAGGGTTAGGGTTGGTGTTAGGGTTAGGGTTAGGGTTTGCGTTAGGGTTAGGTTACCCCGAGCAATACCCCTCGCCCTAGGCCTACGCCTAGCACTACCTCTGGTCCTACCCCTACCCCTGGCACTACAGCACCCCCTACCCATAGGCCCACCCCCATCCCTACCCCTAGTTACAGTTCCCACTCCTGGCCCTAGGCCTACTCCGAGGTTCACCTCAACACCCACCCCTTGCCCTATGCCTACCCCAGCGCTACGCCTACCGCTTCCACTAGTCCAAGCTCGGGTCCTAGACCAACGCCCATGGCTCCCTCTAGTCCGTGCCTAGAACTTGCCCGTCGCTGACCAGTACACCTTGCCCTTGTTAGGCTTAGGCTTAGTGTTAGGGTTAGGGTTAGGGTTAGGGTCAGGGTTGGTGTTAGGTTTAGGGTTAGGGTTAGGGTTAGGGTTGGTGTTAGGTTTAGGGTTAGGGTTAGGGTTAGGGTTAGGGTTAGGATTAGGGGTTAGGGTTAGGGTTAGGGTGGGTGTTAGGGTTAGGGTTAGGGTTAGGGTTAGGGTTAAATTTTGGGTTAGGGTTAGGTTTAGGGTTAGGGTTAGGGTTTAGGGTTAGGGTTAGGGTTAGGGTTGGTGTTAGGGTTAGTGTTAGGGTTAGGGTTGGTGTTAGGTTTAGGTTTAGGGTTAGGGTTAGAGTTAGGTTACCCTGAGCACTACCCCTCGCCCTAGACCTACGCCTAGCACTACCTCTGTTCCTACCCATACCCCTGATCATACAGCTTTCCCTACCCATAGGCACACCCAAATCCCTACCCCTAGCCACAGCTCCAACTCCTGGCCCTAGGCCTACTCCGAGGTTTACCCCAACAACCACCCCTTGCCCTATGATTACCCCAGCGCTACGCCTATCGCTTCCACTAGCCCTAGCACGATCCCTAGACCAACGCCCAGTGCTCATCTAGTCCGAGGCCTAGCACTTGCCCGTCGCCGACCAGTACACCTTGACCTACCTTAGCCAGAGCACTAAGCCGTGTCCTATGAAATCACCCTGGACCCACACTTAGCCACACCCTAATCCAGCCCTACACTTGTTCCGAGTCCTAGGACTACCCGGAGCCCTCCCGTGACACCTAATTTTAGCCCTCGGCTAACCCCTACCACTACCACTCGTCCTAGGCCTAACATGAGCCCTAACCCTAACACTGCTCGTTGGCCTCTGCCAACCACTAGCCCTTCACCTAACCCTACCCCGAGCATGACCCCTTGCCCTAGGCCTACGCCTAGCACTACTTCTGGTCCTACAACTACCCCTGGACCTACAGCTCCCCCTACCCATAGGCCCACCCCCATCCCTACCCCTAGTCACAGTTCCCACTCCTGGCCCTAGGCCTAATCCGAGGTTCACCTAGACACCCACCCCTTGCCCTATGTCTACCCCAGCGCTACGCCTACCGCTTCCACCAGCCTTAGCTCGGGCCCTAGACCAACGCCCATGGCTCCCACTAGTCCGAGGCCTAGAACTTGCCCGTCGCTGACCAGTACACGTTGCCCTTCTTAGGGTTAGAGTTAGGGTTAGGGTTAGGGTTAGGGTTAGGGTTGGTGTTAGGTTTAGGGTTAGGGTTAGGGTTAGGGTTGGTGTTAGGTTTAGGGTTAGGTTTAGGGTTAGGGTTAGGGGTTAGGGTTAGGGTTAGTGGTGGGGTTAGGGTTAGGGTTAGGGTTAGGGTTAGGTTTTGGGTTAGGGTTAGGGTTAGGGTTAGGGTTAGTGTTAGGGTTAGGGTTTAGGATTAGGGTTAGGGTTAGGGTTGGGGTTAGGTTTAGGGTTAGGGTTAGGGTTGGTGTTAAGTTTAGGGTTACGGTTAGGGTTAGGGTTAGGGTTAAGATTAGGGGTTAGGGTTAGGGTTAGGGTTCGGGTTAGGGTTAGGTTACCCCGAGAACTACCCCTCGACCTAGGCCTATGCCTAGCACTACCTCTGGTCCTACCCCTACCCCTGGCCCTACAGCTCCCCCTACACATAGGCCCACCCCCATACCTACCCCTAGACACAAATCCCACTCCTGGTCCTAGGCCTACTCCGAGGTTTACCTCGACACCCACCCCTTGCCCTATGCCTAACCCAGCGCTACGCCTATCGCAACCACTAGCCCTAGCTCGGGACCTCGACCAACGCCCAGTGCTCATCTAGTACGAGGACTACCACTTGCCCGTCGCCGACCAGTACACCTTGACCTATCGTTAGCCATAGCACTAAGCCGTGTCCTACGAAATCACCCTGGACCCACACTTAGCCACACCCTAATCCAGCCCTACACCCGTTCCGAGTCCTAGGACTACTCGGAGCCCTCCCATGACACCTACCCCTGTCCCTCGGCCATCCCCTACCACTACCACAAGTCCTAGGCCTAACATGTGCCCTAACACTAACACTGCCCGTGGGACTCTGCCAACCACAAGCCCTTCACCTAACCCTACCCCGAGCACTACACCTCGCCCTAGGCCTAAGCCTAGCACTACCTCTGGTCCTACCCCTACCCCTGGCCCTACAGCTCCTTCTACCCATAGGCACAGTTAAATCCCTAACCCTAGCCACAGCTCCAACTCCTGGCCCTAGGCCTACTCTGAGGTTTACCCCAAAACCCACCCCTTGCCCTATGCCTACCCCAGAGCTACGCCTACCGCTTCCACTAGCCCTAGCTCGGGCCCTAGACCAACGCCCATGGCTCCCTCTAGTCCGAGGCCCAGAACTTGCCCGTCGCTGACCAGTACACCTTGCCCTTGTTAGGTTTAGGGTTAGGGTTAGGATTAGGGTTAGGGTTAGGGTTAGGGTTGGTGTTAGGTTTAGGGTTAGGGTTAGGGTTGGTGTTAGGTTTAGGGTTAGGTTTAGGGTTAGGGTTAGGGTTAGGGTTAGGGTTAGGGGTTAGGGTTAGGGTTAGTGTTAGGGTTAGCGTTAGGGTTAGGGTTAGGGTTAGGTTTTTGGTTAGGGTTAGGGTTAGTTTTAGAGTTAGTGTTAGGGTTAGGTTTAGGATTAGGGATAGGGTTAGGGATGGTGTTAGGTTTAGGGTTAGGGTTAGGGTTAGGGTTGGTGTTAGGTTTAGGGTTAGGGTTAGGGTTAGGGTTAGGATTAGGGGTTAGGGTTAGGGTTAGGGTTCGGGTTAGGGTTAGGTTACCCCGAGAACTACCCCTCGCCCTAGGCCTATGCCTAGCACTACCTCTGGTCCTACCCCTACCCCTGGCACTACAGCTCCCCCTACCCATAGGCCCACCCCCATACCTACCCCTAGACACAAATCCCACTCCTGGTCCTAGGCCTACTCCGAGGTTTACCTCGACACCCACCCCTTGCCCTATGCCTAACCCAGCGCTACGCCTATCGCAACCACTAGCCCTAGCTCGGGCCCTAGACCAACGCCCAGTGCTCATCTAGTCCGAGGACTACCACTTGCCCGTCGCCGACCAGTACACCTTGACCTATCGTTAGCCATAGCACTAAGCCGTGTCCTACGAAATCACCCTGGACCCACACTTAGCCACACCCTAATCCAGCCCTACACCCGTTCCGAGTCCTAGGACTACTCGGAGCCCTCCCATGACACCTACCCCTGTCCCTCGGCCATCCCCTACCACTACCACTAGTCCTAGGCCTAACATGTGCCCTAACACTAACACTGCCCGTGGGACTCTGCCAACCACTAGCCCTTCACCTAACCCTACCCCGAGGACTACACCTCGCCCTAGGCCTAAGCCTAGCACTACCTCTGGTCCTACCCCTACCCCTGGCCCTACAGCTCCTTCTACCCATAGGCACAGTTAAATCCCTAACCCTAGCCACAGCTCCAACTCCTGGCCCTAGGCCTACTCCGAGGTTACCCCAACACCCACCCCTTGTCCTATGCCTACCCCAGCGCTACGCCTATCGCTTCCACTAGCCCTAGCTCGGGCCCTAGACCAACGCCCAGTGCTCATCTAGTCCGAGGCCTAGCACTTGCCCGTCGCCGACCAGTACACCTTGACCTACCTTAGCCAAAGAACTAAGCCGTGTCGTATGAAATCACCCTGGACCCACCCTTAGCCACACCCTAATTTAGCCCTACACCTGTTCCGAGTCCTAGGACTACCCGGAGCCCTCACGTGACACCTAACCTTAGCCCTCGGCTAACCCCTACCACTACCACTCGTCCTAGGCCTAACATGAGCCCTAACCCTAACACTGCTCGTGGGCCTCGGCCAACCACTAGCCCTTCACCTAACCCTACCCCGAGCACGACCCCTCGCCCTAGGCCTACGCCTAGCACTACCTCTGGTCCTACCACTACCCCTGGCCCTACAGCTTCCCCTACCCATAGGCCCACCCCCATTCCTATTCCTAGTCACAGCTCCCACTCCTGGCCCTAGGACTACTCCGAGGTTCACCTCGACACCCACCCCTTTCCCTATGACTACCCCAGCGCTACGCCTACCGCTTCCACTAGCCCTAGCTCGGGCCCTAGACCAACGCCCATGGCTCCCTCTAGTTTGAGGCCTAGAACTTGCCCGTCGCTGATCAGTAAACCTTGCCCTTGTTAGCGTTAGGTTTTGAGTTAGGGTTAGGGTTAGGGGTAGTGTTAGGGTTAGGGTTAGGGTTAGGGTTTAGTGTTAGAGTTAGGTTAGCGTTAGGGTTAGGTTTTTGGTTAGGGTTAGGGTTAGGGTTAGTGTTGGTGTTAGGGTTAGGGTTAGGGTTAGGGTTAGAATTGGTGTTAGGTTTAGGGTTAGGTTTAGGGTTATGGTTGGTGTTAGGGTTAGGGTTAGCGTTAGAGTTAGGGCTGGTGTTAGGTATAGGGTTAGGGTTAGGGTTAGGGTAGGGTTAGGGTTAGGGTTAGGGTTAGGGGTTAGGGGTTAGGGTTAGGGTTAGAGTTAGGTTACGGTTAGGATTAGGGTTAGGGTTAGGGTTAGGTTTAGGGTTAGGGTTAGGGTTAGGTTTTGGGTTAGGGTTAGGGTTAGGGTTGGTGTTAGGGTTAGGGTTAGGGTTAGGGTTAGGGTTAGGGTTAGGGTTAGGGTTTAGGGTTAGAATTATGGTTAGGGTTAGGGTTGGTGTTAGGGTTAGGGTTAGGGTTAGGGTTGGTGTTAGGTTTAGGGTTAGGGTTAGGGTTAGGGTAGGGTTACGGTTGAGGGTTAGGGATAGTGTTAGGGTTGGTGTTAGGGTTAGGGTTAGGGTTTGGGTTGGTGTTAGGTTTAGGGTTAGGGTTAGGGTTAGGGTTAGGGTTAGGGTTATGTTTTGGGTTAGGGTTTGGGTTGGTGTTAGGGTTAGGGTTAGGTTTAGGGTTAGGGTTGGTGTTAGGTTTAGGGTTATGGTTAGGGTTAGGGTTAGGGTTACGTTTTAGGGTTAGGGATAGTGTTAGGGTTGGTGTTAGGGTTAGGGTTAGGTTTGTTGTTAGGATTAGGGTTAGGTTTAGGGTTAGGGTTAGGGGTTAGAGTTAGGGTTAGTGTTAGGGTTAGGGTTAGGGTTAGGGTTAGTGTTAGGGTTAGGGTTAGGGTTAGGGTTAGGGATAGGTTTTGAGTTAGGGTTAGGGTTAGGGTTAGGGTTAGGGTTTAGTGTTAGAGTTAGGTTAGCGTTAGGGTTAGGTTTTGGGTTAGGGTTAGGGTTAGGGTTAGGCTTGGTGTTAGGGTTAGGGTTAGGTTTAGGGTTAGGGTTGGTGTTAGGTTTAGGGTTAGGGTTAGGGTTAGGGTTGGTGTTAGGGTTAGGGTTAGGGTTAGGGTAGGTGTTAGGTTAAGGGTTAGGGTTAGGGTTAGGGTTAGGGTTAGGGTTAGGGTTAGGGTTAGGGTTCGGGTTAGGTTACACCGAGCACTACCCCTTGCCCTAGGTTTAGGGTTAGGGTTAGGGTTAAGGTTAGGGTTAGGGTTAGGGTTAAGGTAAGTGTTAGGGTTAGGGTTAGGGTTAGGGTTAGTGTTAGGGTTAGGGTTAGGGTTAGGGTTAGGGTTAGGCTTTGGGTTAGGGTTAGGTATAGGGTTAGGGTTAGGGTTAGGGTTAGGGTTTAGAGTTAGAATTAGTTTAGGGTTAGGGTTAGGTTTTGGGTTAGGGTTAGGGTTAGGGTTGGTGTTACGGTTAGGGTTATGTTTAGGGTTAGGGTTAGGGGTTAGGGTTAGTGTTAGGTTTAGGGTTAGGGTTAGGGTTTAGGGTTAGGGTTAGGGTTAGGGTTGGTGTTAGGGTTAGGGTTAGGGTTAGGGTTAGGGTTGGTGTTAGATTTAGTGTTACGGTTAGGGTTAGGGTTAGGGTTGGTGTTAGGTTTAGGGTTAGGGTTAGGGTTAGGGTTGGTGTTAGGTTTAGGGTTAGCGTTAGGGTTAGGGTTAGGGTTAGGGTTAGGATTAGGGGTTAGGGTTAGGGTTAGGGTTCGGGTTAGGGTTAGGTTACCCCGAGAATTACCCCTCGCCCTAGGCCTATGCCTAGCACTACCTCTGGTCCTACCCCTACCCCTGGCACTACAGCTCCCCCTACCCATAGGCCCACCCCCATACCTACCCCTAGACACAAATCCCACTCCTGGTCCTAGGCCTACTCCGAGGTTTACCTCGACACCCACCCCTTGCCCTATGCCTACCCCAGCGCTACGCCTATCGCAACCACTAGCCCTAGCTCGGGCCCTAGACCAACGCCCAGTGCTCATCTTGTCCGAGGACTACCACTTGCCCGTCGCCGACCAGTACACCTTGACCTATCGTTACCCATAGCACTAAGCCGCGTCCTACAAAATCACCCTGGACCCACACTTAGCCACACCCTAATCCAGCCCTACACCCGTTCCGAGTCCTAGGACTACTCGGAGCCCTCCCATGACACCTACCCCTGTCCCTCGGCCATCCCCTACCACTACCACTAGTCCTAGGCCTAACATGTGCCCTAACACTAACACTGCCCGTGGGACTCTGCCAACCACTAGCCCTTCACCTAACCCTACCCCGAGGACTACACCTCGCCGTAGGCCTAAGCCTAGCACTACCTCTGGTCCTACCCCTACCCCTGGCCCTACAGCTCCTTCTACCCAAAGGCACAGTTAAATCCCTAACCCTAGCCACAGCTCCAACTCCTGGCCCTAGACCTACTCCGAGGTTACCCCAACACCCACCCCTTGCCCTATGCCTACCCCAGAGCTACGCCTATCGCTTCCACTAGCCCTAGCTCGGGCCCTAGACCAACGCCCAGTGCTCATCTAGTCCGAGGCCTAGCACTTGCCCGTCGCCGACCAGTACACCTTGACCTACCTTAGCCAAAGAACTAAGCCGTGTCGTATGAAATCACCCTGGACCCACCCTTAGCCACACCCTAATCCAGCCCTACACCTGTTCCGAGTCCTAGGACTACCCGGAGCCCTCCCGTGACACCTAACCTTAGCCCTCGGCTAACCCCTACCACTACCACTCGTCCTAGGCCTAACATGAGCCCTAACCCTAACACTGCTCGTGGGCCTCGGCCAAACACTAGCCCTTCACCTAACCCTACCCCGAGCACGACCCCTCGCCCTAGGCCTACGCCTAGCACTACCTCTGGTCCTACCACTACCCCTGGCCCTACAGCTCCCCCTACCCATAGGCCCACCCCCATCCCTATTCCTAGTCACAGCTCCCACTCCTGGCCCTAGGACTACTCCGAGGTTCACCTCGACACCCACCCCTTTCCCTATGACTACCCCAGCGCTACGCCTACCGCTTCCACTAGCCCTAGCTCGGGCCCTAGACCAACACCCATGGCTCCCTCTAGTCCGAGGCCTAGAACTTGCCCGTCGCTGATCAGTAAACCTTGCCCTTGTTAGCGTTAGGTTTTGAGTTAGGGTTAGGGTTAGGGTTAGTGTTAGGGTTAGGGTTAGGGTTAGGGTTTAGTGTTAGAGTTAGGTTAGCGTTAGGGTTAGGTTTTTGGTTAGGGTTAGAGTTAGGGTTAGTGTTGGTGTTAGGGTTAGGGTTAGGGTTAGTGTTAGGGTTGGTATTAGGTTTAGGGTTAGGTTTAGGGTTAGGGTTGGTGTTAGGGTTAGGGTTACGGTTAGAGTTAGGGCTGGTGTTAGGTTTAGGGTTAGGGTTAGGGTTAGGGTTAGGGTTAGGTTTAGGGTTAGGGGTTAGGGGTTAGGGTTAGGGTTAGAGTTAGGTTACGGTTAGGATTAGGGTTAGGGTTAGGGTTAGGGTTAGGGTTAGGGTTAGGGTTAGGGTTAGGTTTTGGGTTAGGGTTAGGGTTAGGGTTGGTGTTAGGGTTAGGGTTAGGGTTAGGGTTAGGGTTAGGGTTAGGGTTTAGGGTTAGGGTTAGGGTTAGGGTTAGGGTTGGTGTTAGGGTTAGGGTTAGGGTTAGGGTTAGGGTTGGTGTTAGGTTTAGGGTTAGGATTAGGGTTAGTGTAGGGTTACGGTTGAGGGTTAGGGATAGTGTTAGGGTTGGTGTTAGGGTTAGGTTAGGGTTTGGGTTGGTGTTAGGTTTAGGGTTAGGGTTAGGGTTAGGGTTAGGGTTATGTTTTGGGTTAGGGTTTGGGTTGGTGTTAGGGTTAGGGTTAGGTTTAGGGTTAGGGTTGGTGTTAGGTTTAGGGTTATGGTTAGGGTTAGGGTTAGGGTTACGTTTTAGGGTTAGGGATAGTGTTAGGGTTGGTGTTAGGGTTAGGGTTAGGTTTGTTGTTAAGATTAGGGTTAGGTTTAGGGTTAGGGTTAGGAGTTAGAGTTAGGGTTAGTGTTAGGGTTAGGGTTAGGGTTAGGGTTAGTGTTAGGGTTAGGGTTAGGGTTAGGGTTAGGGATAGGTTGTGAGTTAGGGTTAGGGTTAGGGTTCGGGTTAGGGTTTAGTGTTAGAGTTAGGTTAGCGTTAGGGTTAGGTTTTGGGTTAGGGTTAGGGTTAGGGTTAGGGTTGATGTTAGGGTTAGGGTTAAGTTTAGGGTTAGGGTTGGTTTTAGGTTTAGGGTTAGGGTTAGGGTTAGGGTTGGTGTTAGGGTTAGGGTTAGGGTTAGGGTTGGTGTTAGGTTTAGGGTTAGGGTTAGGGTTAGGGTTAGGGTTAGGGTTAGGGGTTAGGGTTAGGGTTAGAGTTAGGTTAGGGTTAGGATTAGGGTTAGGGTTAGGTTTAGGGATAGGGTTAGGGTTAGGGTTAGGGTTAGGGTTAGGGTTAGGGTTAGGGTTCGGGTTAGGTTACCCCGAGCACTACCCCTTGCCCTAGGTTTAGGGTTAGGGTTAGGGTTAGGGTTAGGGTTAAGGTAAGTGTTAGGGTTAGGGTTAGGGTTAGGGTTAGTGTTAGGGTTAGGGTTAGGGTTAGGGTTAGGGTTAGGCTTTGGGTTAGGGTTAGGTATAGGGTTAGGGTTAGGGTTAGGGTTAGGGTTTAGAGTTAGAATTAGTTTAGGGTTAGGGTTAGGTTTTGGGTTAGGGTTAGGGTTAGGGTTGGTGTTACGGTTAGGGTTATGTTTAGGGTTAGGGTTAGGGGTTAGGGTTAGTGTTAGGTTTAGGGTTAGGGTTAGGGTTTAGGGTTAGGGTTAGGGTTAGGGTTGGTGTTAGGGTTAGGGTTAGGGTTAGGGTTAGGGTTGGTGTTAGATTTAGTGTTACGGTTAGGGTTAGGGTTAGGGTTGGTGTTAGGTTTAGGGTTAGGGTTAGGGTTTTGGTTAGGGTTAGGTTTTGGGTTAGGGTTAGGGTTAGGGTTAGGGTTAGGGTTAGGGTTTAGGGTTAGGGTTAGGGTTAGGGTTGATGTTAGGGTTAGGGTTAGGGTTAGGGTTAGTGTTGGTGTTAGGTTTAGGGTTAGGGTTAGGGTTAGGGTTAGGGTTAGGATTAGGGGTTAGGGTTAGGTTTAGGGTTAGGGTTAGGGTTAGTATTAGGGGTTAGGGTTAGGTTTAGGGTTAGTGTTAGGGTTAGGGTTAGGGGTAAGGGTTAGGGTTAGTGTTAGGGTTAGAGTTACGGTTAGGGTTACGGTTAGGGTTAGGTTACCCCGAGCACTACCCCTCGCCCTAGGCCTACGCCTAGCACTACCTCTGGTCCTACCCCTACCCCTGGCACTACAGCTCCCCATACACATAGGTCCACCTCCATCCCTACCCCTAGTCACAGTTCCCACTCCTGGCCCTAGGTCTACTCCGAGGTTCACCTCGACACCCACCCCTTGCCCTATGCCTACCCCAGCGCTACGCCTACCGCTTCCACTAGTCCTAGCTCGGGCCTTAGACCAACGCCCATGGCTCCCTCTAGTCCGAGGCCTAGAACTTGCCCGTCGCTGACCAGTACACCTTGCCCTTGTTAGGGTTAGGGTTAGGGTTAGGTTTAGGGTTAGGGTTAGGGTTAGGGTCAGGGTTGGTGTTAGGTTTATGGTTAGGGTTAGGGTTAGGGTTGGTCTTAGGTTTAGGGTTAGGGTTAGGGGTTAGGGTTAGTGTTAGTGTTAGGGTTAGGGTGAGGGTTAGGGTTAGGTTTTGGTTTAGGTTTAGGGTTAGGTTTAGGGTTAGGGTTTAGTGTTAGGGTTAGGGTTAGGGTTGGTGTTAGGGTTAGGGTTAGGGTTAGGGTTAGGGTTGGTGTTAGGTTTAGGGTTAGGGTTAGGGTTAGGGTTAGGTTACCCCGAGCACTACCCCTCGCCCTAGGCCTACGCCTAGCACTACCTCTGGTCCTACCCCTACCTCTGGCCCTACAGCTCCCCCTACCCATAGGCACACCCAAATCTTTACCCCTAGCCACAGCTCCAACTCCTGGCCCTCGGTCTACTCCGAGGTTTACCCCAACACACACCCCTTGCCTATGCCTACCCCAGCGCTACGCCTATCGCTTCCACTAGCCCTAGAACGGGCCCTAGACCAACGCCCAGTGCTCATCTAGTCTGAGGCCTAGCACTTGCCCGTCGCCGACCAGTACACCTTGACCTTCCTTAGCCAGAGCACTAAGCCGTGTCTTATGAAATCACGCTGGACCCACCCTTAGCCACACCCTAATCCAGCCCTACACCTGTTCCGAGTCCCAGGACTACCCGGAGCCCTCCCGTGACACCTAACCTTAGCCTTCGGCTAACCCCTACCACTACCAATCGTCCTAGGCCTAACATGAGCCCTAACCCTAACACTGATCGTTGGCCTCTGCCAACCACTAGCCCTTCACCTAACCCTACCCCGAGCATGACCCCTCGCCCTAGGCCTACGCCTAGCACTACCTCTGGTCCTACCACTACCCCTGGCCCTACAGCTCCCCCTAACCGTAGGCCCACCCCCATCCCTACACCTATTCACAGTTCCCACTCCTGGCCCTAGGCCTACTCCGAAGTTCACCTAGACACCCACCCCTTGCCCTATGCCTACCACAGCGCTACGCCTACCGCTTCCACTAGCCTTAGCTCGGGCCCTAGACCAACGCCCATGGCTCCCTCTAGTCCGAGGCCTAGAACTTGCCCGTCGCTGACCAGTACATTTTGCCCTTATTAGGGTTAGGGTTAGGGTTAGGGTTAGGGTTGCTGTTAGGTTTAGGGTTAGGGTTAGGGTTAGCGTTGGTGTTAGGTTTAGGGTTAGGTTTAGGGTTAGGGTTAGGGGTTAGGGTTAGGGTTAGTGTTAGGGTTAGGGTTAGGGTTAGGGTTAGGGTTAGGTTTTGGGTTAGGCTTAGGGTTAGGGTTAGGGTTAGGGTTTAGGATTAGGGTTAGGTTTAGTGTTGGTGTTAGGGTTAGGTTTAGGGTTAGGGTTGGTGTTAGGTTTAGGGGTACGGTTAGGGTTAGGGTTAGGTTTAGGATTAGGTTTTAGGGTTAGGGTTAGGGTTAGGGTTAGGGTTAGGGTTAGGTTACCCCGAGCACTACCCCTCGCCCTAGGCCTACGCCTAGCACTACCTCTGGTCGTACCCCTACCCCTGGCACTACAGCTCCCCCTACCCATAGGCCCACCCCCATACCTACCCCTAGACACAAATCCCAATCCTGGTCCTAGGCCTACTCCGAGGTTTACCTCGACACCCACCCCTTGCTCTATGCCTACCCCAGCGCTACGCCTATCGCCACCACTAGCCCTAGCTCGGGCCCTAGACCAACGCCCAGTGCTCATCTACTCCGAGGACTAGCACTTGCCCGTCGCCGACCAGTACACCTTGACCTATCGTTAGCCACAGCACTTAGCCGTGTCCTACGAAATCACCCTGGACCCACGCTTAGCCATACCCTATTCCAGCCCTACACCCGTTCCGAGTCCTAGGACTAACCGGAGCCCTACCATGACACCTACCCCTAGCCCTCGACCATCCCCTACCACTACCACTAATCCTAGGCCTAACATGTGCCCTAACACTAACACTGCCCCTGGGCCTCTGCCAACCACTAGCCCTTCACCTAACCCTACCCCGAGCACGACCTCTCGCCCTAGGCCTACGCCTAGCACTACCTCTGGTCCTACCACTACCCCTGGCCCTACAGCTCCCCCTACCCATAGGCCCACCCCCATCCCTACCCCTAGTCACAGCTCCCACTGCTGTCCCTAGGACTACTCCGAGGTTCACCTCGACACCCACCCCTTGCCCTATGCCTACCCCAGCGCTACGCCTAACGCTTCCACTAGCCCTAGCTCGGGCCCTAGACCAACGCCCATGGCTCCCTCTAGTCCGAGGCCTAGAACTTGCCCGTCGCTGACCACTAAACCTTGCCCTTGTTAGGTTTAGGGTTAGGGTTAGGGTTAGGGTTAGGGTTGGTGTTAGGGTTAGGGTTAGGGTTAGGGTTGGTGTTAGGTTTAGGGTTAGGTTTAGGGTTAGTGTTAGGGGTTAGAGTTAGGGTTAGTGTTAGGGTTAGGGTTAGGGTTAGGGTTAGTGTTAGGGTTAGGGTTAGGGTTAGGGTTAGTTTTTGGGTTAGGGTTAGAGTTAGGGTTAGTGTTAGGGATTAGGGTTAGGGTTAGGGTTAGGGTTGGTGTTAGGGTTAGGGTTAGGGTTAGGGTTAGGGTTGGTGTTAGGTTTAGGGTTAGGGTTAGGGTTAGGGTTAGGGTTAGGATTAGGGGTTAGGGTTAGGGTTAGGGTTGGTTTAGGGTTAGGGTTAGGGTTAGGGTTAGGTTTTGGGTTAGGGTTAGGGTTAGTGTTAGGGTTATGGTTAGCGTTAGGGTTTAGGGTTAGGGTTAGGGTTAGGGTTGGTGTTAGGGTTAGGGTTAGTGGAAGGGTTAGGGTTAGGGTTAGGGGTTAGGGTTAGTGTTAGAGTTATGGTTAGGGTTAGGGTTAGGGTTAGGGTTAGGGTTAGGGTTAGGGTTAGGGTTAGGGTTAGGTTTTGGGTTAGGGTTAGGGTTGGGGTTAGGGTTAGGGTTAGGGTTAGGGTTAGGGTTGGTGTTAGGTTTAGGGTTAGGGTTAGGGTTAGGGTTAGGGTTAGGGTTACGGTTTAGGGTTAGGGATAGTGTTAGCGTTGGTGTTAGGGTTACGGTTAGGGTTGGTGTTAGGTTTAGGGTTAGGTTTAGGGTTAGGGTTAGGGGTTAGTGTTAGGGTTAGTGTTAGGGTTAAGGTTAGGGTTAGGGTTAGTGTTAGGGTTAGGGTTAGAGTAAGGGTTAGGGTTAGGTTTTGAGTTAGGGTTAGGGTTAGGGTTAGGGTTAGGGTTAGGGTATAGTGTTAGAGTTAGGTTAGCGTTAGGGTTAAGTTTTTGGTTAGGGTTAGGGTTAGGGTTGGTGTTAGGGTTAGGGTTAGGGTTAGGGTTAGGGTTGGTGTTAGGTTTAAAGTTAGGTTTAGGGTTAGGGTTGGTGTTAGGGTAAGGGTTAGGGTTTGAGTTAGGATTGGTGTTAGGTTTAGTGTTAGGGTTAGGGTTAGGGTTAGGGTTAGGTTTAGGGTTAGGGGTTAGGGTTAGGGTTAGAGTTAGGTTAGGGTTAGGATTAGGGTTAGGGTTAGAGTTAGGGTTAGGGTTAGGGTTAGGGTTAGGATTAGGGTTAGGCTTTGGGTTAGGGTTAGGTATAGGGTTAGGGTTAGGGTTAGGGTTAGGGTTTAGAGTTAGAGTTAGTTTAGGTTTAGGGTTAGGTTTTGTGTTACGGTTAGGGTTAGGGTTAGGGTTGGTGTTAGGTTTAGGGTTAGGTTTAGGATTAGGGTTAGGGGTTAGGGTTAGTGTTAGGGTTAGGATTAGGGTTAGGGTTAGGGTTGGTGTTAGGGTTAGCGTTAGAGTTAGGGTTAGGGTTGGTGTTAGGTTTAGTGTTAGGGTTAGTGTTAGGGTGAGGGTTGGTGTTAGGTTTAGGGTTAGGGTTAGGGTTAGGGTTAGGGTTAGGTTTTGGGTTAGGGTTAGTGTTAGGGTTAAGGTTAGGGTTAGGGTTTAGGGTTAGGTTTAGGGTTAGGTTACCCCGAGCAATACCACTCGCCCTAGGCATACGCCTAGCACTACCTCTGGTCCTACCTCTACCCCTGGCACTACAGCACCCCCTACCCATAGGCCCACCCCCATCCCTACTTCTAGTCACAGTTCCCACTGCTGGCCCTAGGCCTACTCCGAGGTTCACCTCGACACCCACCCCTTGCCCTATGCCTACCCCAGCGCTACGCCTACCGCTTCCACTAGTCCTAGCTCGGGTCCTAGACCAACGCCCATGGCTACCTCTAGTCCGTGCCTAGAACTTGCCCGTCGCTGACCAGTACACCTTGCCCTTGTTAGGCTTAGGGTTAGTGTTAGGGTTAGGGTTAGGGTTAGGGTCAGGGTTGGTGTTAGGTTTAGGGTTAGGGTTAGGGTTAGGGTTGGTATTAGGTTTAGGGTTAGGGTTAGGGTTAGGGTTAGGGTTAGGGTTAGGATTAGGGGTTAGGGTTAGGGTTAGGGTTGGTGTTAGGGTTAGGGTTAGGGTTAGGCTTAGGGTTAGGGTTAAATTTTGGTTTAGGGTTAGGTTTAGGGTTAGGGTTAGGGTTTAGGGTTAGGGTTAGGGTTAGGGTTGGTGTTAGGGTTAGTGTTAGGGTTAGGGTTAGGGTTGGTGTTAGGTTTAGGTTTAGGTTTAGGGTTAGGGTTAGGTTACCCTGAGCACTACCCCTCGCCCTAGGCCTACGCCTAGCACTACCTCTGTTCCTACCCATACACCTGGCCATACAGCTCCCCCTACCCATAGGCACACCCAAATCCCTCCCCCTAGCCACAGCTCCAACTCCTGGCCCTAGGCCTACTCCGAGGTTTACCCCAACACCCACCCCATGCCCTATGCATACCCCAGCGCTACGCCTATCGCTTCCACTAGCCCTAGCACGATCCCTAGACCAACGCCCAGTGCTCATCTAGTCCGAGGCCTAGCACTTGCCCGTCGCCGACCAGTACACCTTGACCTACCTTAGCCAGAGCACTAAGCCGGGTCCTATGAAATCACCCTGGACCCACCCTTAGCCACACCCTAATCCAGCCCTACACTTGTTCTGAGTCCTAGGACTGCCCGGAGCCCTCCCGTGACACCTAACCTTTGCCCTCGGCTAACCCCTACAACTACCACTCGTCCTAGGCCTAACATGAGCCCTAACCCTAACACTGCTCGTTGGCCTCTGCCAACCACTAGCCCTTCACCTAACCCTACCCCGAGCATGACCCCTCGCCCTAGGCCTACGCCTAGCACTACCTCTGGTCCTACCACTACCCCTGGCCATACAGCTCCCCCTACCCATAGGCCCACCCCCATCCCTACCCCTAGTCACAGTTCCCACTCCTGGCCCTAGGCCTACTCCGAGGTTCACCTAGACACCCACCCCTTGCCCTATGCCTACCCCAGCGCTACGCCTACCGCTTCCACCAGCCTTAGCTCGGGCCCTAGACCAACGCCCATGGCTCCCTCTAGTCCGAGGCCTAGAACTTGCCCGTCGCTGACCAGT
>NW_027669058.1:155000-185000 GCF_964194185.1 Rhinolophus hipposideros
TAGGGTTAGGGTTAGGGTTAGGGTTTAGGGTTAGGGTTAGGGTTAGGGTTGGTGTTAGGGTTAGGGTTAGGGTTAAGGTTAGGGTTGGTGTTAGGTTTAGGGTTAGGGTTAGGGTTAGGGATAGGGTTAGGGTTACGGTTTAGGGTTAGGGATAGTGTTAGGGTTGGTGTTAGGGTTAGGGTTAGGGTTAGGGTTGGTGTTAGGTTTAGGGTTAGGTTTAGGGTTAGGGTTAGGGGTTAAAGTTAGGGTTAGTGTTAGGGTTAGGGTTAGGGTTGGTGTTAGGGTTAGGGTTAGGGTTAGGTTTAGTGTTAGGGTTAGGGTTAGGGTTAGGGGTTAGGGTTAGGGTTAGAGTTAGGTTAGGGTTAGGGTTAGGGTTAGGGTTAGGGTTAGGTTACCCCGAGCACTACCCCTCGCCTTAGGCCTACGCCTAGCACTACCTTTGGTCCTACCCCTACCCCTGGCCCTACAGCTCCCCCTACCCATAGGCACAGCCAAATCCCTAACCCTAGCCACAGCTCCAACTCCTGGCCCTAGACCTACTCCGAGGTTTACCCCAACACCCACCCCTTGCCCTATGCCTACCCCAGCGCTACGCCTATCGCTTCCACTAGCCCTAGCTCGGGCCCTAGACCAACGCACAGTGCTCATCTAGTCCGAGGCCTAGCACTTGCCCGTTGCCGACCAATACACCTTGACCTACCTTAGCCAGAGCACTGAGCCGTGTCCTATGAAATCACCCTGGACCCAACCTTAGCCACACCCTAATCCACCCTACACCTGGTCCGAGTCCTAGGACTACCCGGAACCCTCCCGTGACACCTAACCTTAGCCCTCGGCTAACCCCTACCACTACCACTCGTATTAGGCCTAACATGAGCCCTAACCCTAACACTGCTCATTGGCTTCTGCCAACCACTAGCCCTTCACCTAACCCTACCCCGAGCATGACCCCTCGCCCTAGGCCTACGCCTAGCACTACTTCAGGTCCTACCACTACCCCTGGCCCTACAGATCCCCCTATCCATAGGCCCACCCCCATCCCTACCCCTAGTCACAGCTCCCACTCCTGGCCCTAGGACTACTCCGAGGTACACCTCGACACCCACCCCTTGCCCTATGCCTACCCCAGCGCTACGCCTACCGCTTCCACGAGCCCTAGCTCGGGCCCTTGACCAACGCCCATGGCTCCCTCTAGTCCGAGGCCTAGAACTTGCCCGTCGCTGACCAGTACACCTTGCCCTTGTTAGGTTTAGTGTTAGGGTTAGGATTAGGGTTAGGGTTAGGGTAGGGGTTGGTGTTACGGTTAGGGTTAGGGTTAGGGTTGGTGTTAGGTTCAGGGTTAGGTTTAGGGTTAGGGTTAGGGGTTAGAGTTAGGGTTAGTTTTAGGGTTAGGGTTAGGGTTAGGGTTAGTGTTAGGGTTAGGGTTAGGGTTAGGTTTTGGGTTAAGGTTAGGGTGAGGGTTAGGGTTAGGTTTAGGGTTTAGGGTTAGGGTTAGGTTTAAGGTTGGTGTTAGGGTTAGGGTTAGGGTTAGGGTTAGGCTTGGTGTTAGGTTTAGGGTTAGGGTTAGGGTTAGGGTTAGGGTTAGGGTTAGGATTAGGGGTTAGGGTTAGGTTTAGGGTTATGGTTAGGGTTACGTTACCCCGAGCACTACCCCTCGCCCTAGGCCTACGCCTAGCACTACCTCTGGTCCTACCCCTACCCCTGGCACTACAGCTCCCTCTACCGATAGGCCCACCCCGATCCTTACCCCTAGTCACAGCTCCCACTCCTGGCCCTAGGCCTACTCCGAGGTTCATCTCGACACCCACCCCTTGCCCTATGCCTACCCCAGCGCTACGCCTACCGCTTCCACTAGCCCTAGCTCGGGCCCTAGACCAACGCCCATGGCTCCCTCTAGTTTGAGGCCTAGAACTTGCCCGTCGCTGACCAGTACACCTTGCCCTTGTTAGGGTTAGGGTTAGGGTTAGGGTTAGGGTTGGTGTTAGGTTTAGGGTTAGGTTTAGGGTTAGGGTTGGTGTTAGGGTTAGGGTTAGGGTTAGAGTTAGGGCTGGTGTTAGGTTTAGGTTTAGGGTTAGGGTTAGGGTTAGGTTTAGGGTTAGGGGTTAGGGTTAGGGTTAGAGTTAGGTTAGGGTTAGGATTAGGGTTAGGGTTAGAGTTAGGGTTAGGGTTAGGGTTAGGTTTTGGGTTAGGGTTAGGGTTAGGGTTAGGGTTCGGGTTAGGGTTTGTGTTAGGGTTAGGGTTAGGGTTAGGTTTAGGGTTAAATTTTGGGTTAGGGTTAGGTTTAGGGTTAGGGTTAGGGTTTATGGTTAGGGTTAGGGTTCGGGTTAGGGTTAGTGTTAGGGTTAGGGTTAGGGTTAGGTTTAGGGTTAAATTTTGGGTTATGGTTAGGATTAGGGTTAGGGTTAGGGTTAGGGTTAGGGTTAGGGTTAGGGTTAGGGTTAGGTTTTGGGTTAGGGTTAGGGTTAGGGTTGGTGTTAGGGTTAGTGTTAGGGTTAGGGTTAGGGTTGGTGTTAGGTTTAGGTTTAGGGTTAGGGTTAGGGTTAGGTTACCC
This sequence comes from Rhinolophus hipposideros, assembly GCF_964194185.1. Lineage (NCBI taxonomy): Eukaryota > Metazoa > Chordata > Mammalia > Chiroptera > Rhinolophidae > Rhinolophus > Rhinolophus hipposideros. Next base: position 157,552 of record NW_027669058.1, read on the forward strand.
TGAGCACTACCCCTCGCCCTATGCCTACGCCTAGCACTACCTCTGGTCCTACCCATACCCCTGGCGATACAGCTCCCCGTACCCATAGGAACACCCAAATTCCTACCCCTAGCCACAGCTCCAACTCCTGGCCCTAGGCCTACTCCGAGGTTTACCCCAACACCCACCCCTTGCCCTATGCATACCCCAGCGCTACGCCTATCACTTCCACTAGCCCTATCTCGGGCCCTAGACCAACGCCCAGTGCTCATCTAGTCCGAGGCCTAGCACTTGCCCGTCGCCGACCAGTACACCTTGACCTACCTTAGCCAGAGCACTAAGCCGTGTCCTATGAAATCACCCTGGACCCACCGTTAGCCACACCCTAATCCAGCCCTACACCTGTTCCGAGTCCTAGGACTACCTGGAGCCCTCCCGTGACACCTAACCTTAGCCCTCGGCTAACCACTACCACTACCACTCGTCCTAGGCCTAACATGAGCCCTAACCCTAACACTGCTCGTTGGACTCTGCCAACCACTAGCCCTTCACCTAACCCTACCCCGAGCATGACCCCTCGCCCTAGGCCTACGCCTCGCACTACTTCAGGTCCTACCACTACCCCTGGCCCTACAGATCCCCCTACCCATAGGCCCACCCCCATCCCTACCCCTAGTCACATCTCCCACTCCTGGCCCTAGGACTACTCCGAGGTGCACCTCGACACCCACCCCTTGCCCTATGCCTAACCCAGCGCTACGCCTACCGCTTCTACTAGCCCTAGCTCGGGCCCTAGACCAACGCCCATGGCTCCCTCTAGACCGAGGCCTAGAACTTGCCCGTCGCTGACCAGTACACCTTGCCCTTGTTAGGTTTAGGGTTAGGGTTAGGATTAGGGTTAGGGTTAGGGTAGGGGTTGGTGTTACGGTTATGGTTAGGGTTAGGGTTGGTGTTAGGTTCAGGGTTAGGTTTAGGGTTAGGGTTAGGGGTTAGAGTTAGGGTTAGTTTTAGGGTTAGGGTTAGGGTTAGGGTTTGTGTTAGGGTTAGGGTTAGGGTTAGGTTTTGGGTTAGGGTTAGGGTGAGGGTTAGTGTTAGGGTTAGGGTTTAGGGTTAGGGTTAGGGTTAAGGTTGGTGTTAGGGTTAGGGTTAGGGTTAGGGTTAGGGTTGGTGTTAGGTTTCGGGTTAGGGTTAGGGTTAGGGTTAGGGTTAGGGTTAGGGTGAGGATTAGGGGTTAGGGTTAGGTTTAGGGTTAGGGTTAGGGTTAGGTTACCCAGAGCACTACCCCTCGCCCTAGGCCTACGCCTAGCACTACCTCTGGTCCTATCCCTACCCCTGGCACTACAGCTCCCCCTACCCATAGGCCCACCCCCATCCCTACCCCTAGTCACAGTTCCCACTCCTGGCCCTAGGCCTACTCCGAGGTTCATCTCGACACCCACCCCTTGCCCTATGCCTACCCCAGCGCTACGCCTACCGCTTCCACTAGCCCTAGCTCGATCCCTAGACCAACGCCCATGGCTCCCTCTAGTCCGAGGCCTAGAACTTGCCTGTCGCTGACCAGTAAACCTTGCCCTTGTTAGGGTTAGGGTTAGGGTTAGGGTTGGTGTTAGGTTTAGGGTTAGGTTTAGGGTTAGGGTTGGTGTTAGGGTTAGGGTTAGGGTTAGAGTTAGGGCTGCTGTTAGGTTTAGGGTTAGGGGTAGGGTTAGGGTTAGGGTTAGGTTTAGGGTTAGGGGTTAGGGTTAGGGTAAGAGTTAGGTTAGGGTTAGGATTAGGGTTAGGGTTAGGGTTAGGGTTAGGGTTAGGGTTAGGGTTAGGGTTATGTTTTGGGTTAGGGTTAGGGTTAGGGTTAGGGTTCGGGTTAGGGTTAGTGTTAGGGTTAGGGTTAGGGTTAGGGTTAGGGTTAGGGTTAAATTATGGGTTAGGGTTAGGTTTAGGGTTAGGGTAAGGGTTAGGGTTGGTGTTAGGGTTACTGTTAGGGTTAGGGTTAGGGTTGGTGTTAGGTTTAGGTTTAGGGTTAGGGTTAGGGTTAGGTTACCCTGAGCACTACCCCTCGCCCTAGGCCTACGCCTAGCACTACCTCTGGTCCTACCCCTACCCCTGGCCCTACAGCTCCCCCTACCCATAGGCACAGCCAAATCCCTAACCCTAGCCACAGCTCCAACTCCTGGCCCTAGGCCTACTCCGAGGTTTACCCCAACACCCACCCCTTGCCCTATGCATACCCCAGCGCTACGCCTATCGCTTCCACTAGCCCTAGCACGAACCCTAGACCAACGCCCAGTGCTCATCTAGTCCGAGGCCTAGCACTTGCCCGTCGCCGATTAGTACACCTTGACCTACCTTAGCCAGAGCACTAAGCCGTGTCCTATGAAATCACCCTGGACCTACCCTTAGCCACACCCTAATCCAGCCCTACACTTGTTCCGAGTCCTAGGACTGCCAGGAGCCCTCCCGTGACACCTAACCTTAGCCTTCGGCTAACCCCTACCACTACCACTCGTCCTAGGCCTAACATGAGCCCTAACCCTAACACTGCTCGTTGGCCTCTGCCAACCACTAGCCCTTCACCTAACCCTACCCCGAGCATGACCCCTTGCCCTAGGCCTACGCCTAGCACTACCTCTGGTCCTACCACTACCCCTGGCCCTACAGCTCCCCCTACCGATAGGCCCACCCCCATCCCTTCCCCTAGTCACAGCTCCCACTCCTGGCCCTAGGACTACTCCGAGGTTCATCTCGACACCCACCCCTTGCCCTATGCCTACCCCAGCGCTACGCCTACCGCTTCCACTAGCCCTAGCTCGGGCCCTAGACCAACGCCCATGGCTCCCTCTAGTCCGAGGCCTAGAACTTGCCCGTCGCTGACCAGTACACCTTGCCCTTGTTAGGGTTAGGGTTAGGGTTAGGGTTAGGGTTAAGGTTGGTGTTAGGTTTAGGGTTAGGTTTAGGGTTAGGGTTGGTGTTAGGGTTAGGGTTAGGGTTAGAGTTAGGGCTGCTTTTAGGTTTAGGGTTATGGTTAGGGTTAGGGTTAGGGTTAGGTTTAGGGTTAGGGGTTAGGGTTAGGGTTAGAGTTAGGTTAGGGTTAGGATTAGGGTTACGGTTAGGGTTAGGGTTAGGGTTAGGGTTAGGGTTAGGTTTTGGGTTAGGGTTAGGGTTAGGGTTAGGGTTCGGGTTAGGGTTAGTGTTAGGGTTAGGGTTAGGGTTAGGGTTAGGGTTAGGGTTAGGGTTAGGGTTTAGTGTTAGAGTTAGGTTAGCGTTAGGGTAGGTTTTTCGTTACGTTTAGGGTTAGGGTTAGGGTTGGTGTTAGGGTTATGGTTAGGGTTAGGGTTAGGGTTGGTGTTAGGTTTAGGGTTAGGTTTAGGGTTAGGGTTGGTGTTAGGGTTAGGGTTAGGGTTAGATGTAGGGCTGGTGTTAGGTTTAGGGTTAGGGTTAGGGTTAGGGTTAGGGTTAGGGTTAGGTTTAGGGTTAGGGGTTAGGGTTAGGGTTAGAGTTAGGTTAGGGTTAGGATTAGGGTTAGGGTTAGAGTTAGGGTTAGGGTTAGGGTTAGGGTTAGGGTTAGGTTTTGGGTTAGGGTTAGGGTTAGGGTTAGGGTTCGGGTTAGGGTTAGTGTTAGGGTTAGGGTTAGGGTTAAATTTTGGGTTAGGGTTAGGTTTAGGGTTAGGGTTAGGGTTTAGGGTTAGGGTTAGGGTTAGGGTTGGTATTAGGGTTAGTGTTAGGGTTAGGGTTAGGGTTGGTGTTAGGTTTAGGTTTAGGGTTAGGGTTAGGGTTAGGTTACCCTGAGCACTACCCCTCGCCCTAGGCCTACGCCTAGCACTACCTCTGGTCCTACCCATACCCCTGGCGATACAGCTCCCCCTACCCATAGGCACACCCAAATCCCTACCCCTAGCCACAGCTCCAACTCCTGGCCCTAGGCCTACTCAGAGGTTTACCCCAACATTCACCCCTTGCCCTATGCATACCCCAGCGCTACGCCTATCGCTTCCACTAGCCCTAGCACGAACCCTAGACCAACGCCCAGTGCTCATATAGTCCGAGGCCTAGCACTTGCCCGTCGCCGACCAGTACACCTTGACCTACCTTAGCCAGAGCACTAAGCCGTGTCCTATGAAATCACCCTGGACCTACCCTTAGCCACACCCTAATCCAGCCCTACACTTGTTCCGAGTCCTAGGACTGCCCGGAGCCCTCCCGTGACACCTAACCTTAGCCCTCGGCAAACCCCTACCACTACCACTCGTCCTAGGCCTAACATGAGCCCTAACCCTAACACTGCTCGTTGGCCTCTGCCAACCACTAGCCCTTCACCTAACCCTACCCCGAGCATGACCCCTTGCCCTAGGCCTACGCCTAGCACTACCTCTGGTCCTACCACTACCCCTGGCCCTACAGCTCCCCCTACCCATAGGCCCACCACCATCCCTACCCCTAGTCACAGTTCCCACTCCTGGCCCTAGGCCTACTCCAAGGTTCACCTAGACACCCACCCCTTGCCCTATGCCTACACCAGCGCTACGCCTACCGCTTCCACCAGCCTTAGCTCGGGCCCTAGACCAACGCCCATGGCTCCCTCTAGTCCGAGGCCTAGAACTTGCCTGTCGCTGACCAGTACACCTTGCCCTTCTTAGGGTTAGAGTTAGGGTTAGGGTTAGGGTTAGGGTTAGGGTTGGTGTTAGGTTTAGGGTTAGAGTTAGGGTTAGGATTGGTGTTAGGTTTAGGGTTAGGTTTAGGGTTAGGGTTAGGGGTTAGGGTTAGGGTTAGTGTTAGGGTTAGGGTTAGGGTTAGGGTTAGGGTTAGGTTTTGGGTTAGGGTTAGGGTTAAGGTTAGGGTTAGTGTTAGGGTTAGGGTTTAGGATTAGGGTTAGGGTTAGGGTTGGGGTTAGGTTTAGGGTTAGGCTTAGGGTTAGGGTTGGTGTTAGGTTTAGGGTTAGGGTTAGGGTTAGGGTTAGGGTTAGGATTAGGGGTTAGGGTTAGGGTTAGGGTTCGGGTTAGGGTTAGGTTACCCCGAGAACTACCCCTCGCCGTAGGACTATGCCTAGCACTACCTCTGGTCCTACCCCTACCCCTGGCAATACAGCTCCCCCTACCCATAGGTCCACCCCCATAACTACCCCTAGACACAAATCCCACTCCTGGTCCTAGGCCTACTCCGGGGTTTACCTCGACACCCACCACTTGCCCTATGCCTACCCCAGCGCTACGCCTATCGCAACCACTAGCCCTAGCTCGGGCCCTAGACCAACGCCCAGTGCTCATCTAGTCCGAGGACTAGCACTTGCCCGTCGCCGACCAGTACACCTTGACTTATCGTTAGCCATAGCACTAAGCGTGTCCTACGAAATTACCCTGGACCCACACTTAGCCACACCCTAATCCAGCCCTACATCCGTTCCGAGTCCTAGGACTACCCGGAGCCCTCCCATGACACCTACCCCTGTCCCTCGGCCATCCCCTACCACTACCACTAGTCCTAGGCATAACATGTGCCCTAACACTAACACTGCCCGTGGGACTCTGCCAACCACTGGCCCTTCACCTAACCCTACCCCGAGCACTACACCTCGCCCTAGGCCTAAGCCTAGCACTACCTCTGGTCCTACCCCTACCCCTGGCCATACAGCTCCTTCTACTTATAGGCACAGTTAAATCCCTAACCCAAGCCACAGCTCCAACTCCTGGCCTTAGGCCTACTTTGAGGTTACCCCAACACCCACCTCTTGCCCTATGCCTACCCCAGCGCTACGCCTATCGCTTCCACTAGCCCTAGCTCGGGCCCTAAACCAACGCCCAGTGCTCATCTAGTCCGAGGCCTAGCACTTGCCCGTCGCCGACCAGTACACCTTGACCTACCTTAGCCAGAGCACTAAGCCGTGTCCTATGAAATCACCCTGGACCCACCTTTAGCCACACCCTAATCCAGCCCTACACCTGTTCCGAGTCCTAGGACTACTCGGAGCCCTCCCGTGACACCTAACCTTAGCCCTCAGCTAACCCCTACAACTACCACTCGTCCTAGGCCTAACATGAGCCCTAACCCTAACACTGCTCGTGGGCCTCGGCCAACCACTAGCCCTTCACCTAACCCTACCCCGAGCATGACCCCTTGCCCTAGGCCTACGCCTAGCACTACCTCTGGTCCTACCACTACCCCTGGCCCTACAGCTCCCCCTACCGATAGGCCCACCCCCATCCCTACCCCTAGTCACAGCTCCCACTCCTGGCCCTAGGACTACTCCGAGGTTCATCTCGACACCCACCCCTTGCCCTATGCCTACCCCAGCGCTACGCCTACCGCTTCCACTAGCCCTAGCTCGGGCCCTAGACCAACGCCCATGGCTCCCTCTAGTCCGAGGCCTAGAACTTGCCCGTCGCTGACCAGTACACCTTGCCCTTGTTAGGGTTAGGGTTAGGGTTAGGGTTAGGGTTAAGGTTGGGTTAGGTTTAGGGTTAGGTTTAGGGTTAGGGTTGGTGTTAGGGTTAGGGTTAGGGTTAGAGTTAGGGCTGCTTTTAGGTTTAGGGTTATGGTTAGGGTTAGGGTTAGGGTTAGGGTTAGGGTTAGGGTTAGGGGTTAGGGTTAGGGTTAGAGTTAGGTTAGGGTTAGGATTAGGGTTACGGTTAGGGTTAGGGTTAGGGTTAGGGTTAGGGTTAGGTTTTGGGTTAGGGTTAGGGTTAGGGTTAGGGTTCGGGTTAGGGTTAGTGTTAGGGTTAGGGTTAGGGTTAGGGTTAGGGTTAGGGTTAGGGTTTAGTGTTAGAGTTAGGTTAGCGTTAGGGTAGGTTTTTCGTTACGTTTAGGGTTAGGGTTAGGGTTGGTGTTAGGGTTATGGTTAGGGTTAGGGTTGGTGTTAGGTTTAGGGTTAGGTTTAGGGTTAGGGTTGGTGTTAGGGTTAGGGTTAGGGTTAGATGTAGGGCTGGTGTTAGGTTTAGGGTTAGGGTTAGGGTTAGGGTTAGGGTTAGGTTTAGGGTTAGGGGTTAGGGTTAGGGTTAGAGTTAGGTTAGGGTTAGGATTAGGGTTAGGGTTAGAGTTAGGGTTAGGGTTAGGGTTAGGGTTAGGGTTAGGTTTTGGGTTAGGGTTAGGGTTAGGGTTAGGGTTCGGGTTAGGGTTAGTGTTAGGGTTAGGGTTAGGGTTAGGGTTAAATTTTGGGTTAGGGTTAGGTTTAGGGTTAGGGTTAGGGTTTAGGGTTAGGGTTAGGGTTAGGGTTGGTGTTAGGGTTAGTGTTAGGGTTAGGGTTAGGGTTGGTGTTAGGTTTAGGTTTAGGGTTAGGTTTAGGGTTAGGTTACCCTGAGCACTACCCCTCGCCCTAGGCCTACGCCTAGCACTACCTCTGGTCCTACCCATACCCCTGGCGATACAGCTCCCCCTACCCATAGGCACACCCAAATCCCTACCCCTAGCCACAGCTCCAACTCCTGGCCCTAGGCCTACTCAGAGGTTTACCCCAACATTCACCCCTTGCCCTATGCATACTTCAGCGCTACGCCTATCGCTTCCACTAGCCCTAGCACGAACCCTAGACCAACGCCCAGTGCTCATATAGTCCGAGGCCTAGCACTTGCCCGTCGCCGACCAGTACACCTTGACCTACCTTAGCCAGAGCACTAAGCCGTGTCCTATGAAATCACCCTGGACCTACCCTTAGCCACACCCTAATCCAGCCCTACACTTGTTCCGAGTCCTAGGACTGCCCGGAGCCCTCCCGTGACACCTAACCTTAGCCCTCGGCAAACCCCTACCACTACCACTCGTCCTAGGCCTAACATGAGCCCTAACCCTAACACTGCTCGTTGGCCTCTGCCAACCACTAGCCCTTCACCTAACCCTACCCCGAGCATGACCCCTTGCCCTAGGCCTACGCCTAGACCTACCTCTGGTCCTACCACTACCCCTGGCCCTACAGCTCCCCCTACCCATAGGCCCACCACCATCCCTACCCCTAGTCACAGTTCCCACTCCTGGCCCTAGGCCTACTCCAAGGTTCACCTAGACACCCACCCCTTGCCCTATGCCTACACCAGCGCTACGCCTACCGCTTCCACCAGCCTTAGCTCGGGCCCTAGACCAACGCCCATGGCTCCCTCTAGTCCGAGACCTAGAACTTGCCTGTCGCTGACCAGTACACCTTGCCCTTCTTAGGGTTAGAGTTAGGGTTAGGGTTAGGGTTAGGGTTAGGGTTGGTGTTAGGTTTAGGGTTAGGGTTAGGGTTAGGATTGGTGTTAGGTTTAGGGTTAGGTTTAGGGTTAGGGTTAGGGGTTAGGGTTAGGGTTAGTGTTAGGGTTAGGGTTAGGGTTAGGGTTAGGGTTAGGTTTTGGGTTAGGGTTAGGGTTAAGGTTAGGGTTAGTGTTAGGGTTAGGGTTTAGGATTAGGGTTAGGGTTAGGGTTGGGGTTAGGTTTAGGGTTAGGCTTAGGGTTAGGGTTGGTGTTAGGTTTAGGGTTAGGGTTAGGGTTAGGGTTAGGGTTAGGATTAGGGGTTAGGGTTAGGGTTAGGGTTCGGGTTAGGGTTAGGTTACCCCGAGAACTACCCCTCGCCGTAGGACTATGCCTAGCACTACCTCTGGTCCTACCCCTACCCCTGGCAATACAGCTCCCCCTACCCATAGGTCCACCCCCATAACTACCCCTAGACACAAATCCCACTCCTGGTCCTAGGCCTACTCCGGGGTTTACCTCGACACCCACCACTTGCCCTATGCCTACCCCAGCGCTACGCCTATCGCAACCACTAGCCCTAGCTCGGGCCCTAGACCAACGCCCAGTGCTCATCTAGTCCGAGGACTAGCACTTGCCCGTCGCCGACCAGTACACCTTGACTTATCGTTAGCCATAGCACTAAGCGTGTCCTACGAAATCACCCTGGACCCACACTTAGCCACACCCTAATCCAGCCCTACATCCGTTCCGAGTCCTAGGACTACCCGGAGCCCTCCCATGACACCTACCCCTGTCCCTCGGCCATCCCCTACCACTACCACTAGTCCTAGGCATAACATGTGCCCTAACACTAACACTGCCCGTGGGACTCTGCCAACCACTGGCCCTTCACCTAACCCTACCCCGAGCACTACACCTCGCCCTAGGCCTAAGCCTAGCACTACCTCTGGTCCTACCCCTACCCCTGGCCATACAGCTCCTTCTACTTATAGGCACAGTTAAATCCCTAACCCTAGCCACAGCTCCAACTCCTGGCCTTAGGCCTACTTTGAGGTTACCCCAACACCCACCTCTTGCCCTATGCCTACCCCAGCGCTACGCCTATCGCTTCCACTAGCCCTAGCTCGGGCCCTAAACCAACGCCCAGTGCTCATCTAGTCCGAGGCCTAGCACTTGCCCGTCGCCGACCAGTACACCTTGACCTACCTTAGCCAGAGCACTAAGCCGTGTCCTATGAAATCACCCTGGACCCACCTTTAGCCACACCCTAATCCAGCCCTACACCTGTTCCGAGTCCTAGGACTACTCGGAGCCCTCCCGTGACACCTAACCTTAGCCCTCAGCTAACCCCTACAACTACCACTCGTCCTAGGCCTAACATGAGCCCTAACCCTAACACTGCTCGTGGGCCTCGGCCAACCACTAGCCCTACACCTAACCCTACCCCGAGCACGACCCCTCGCCCTAGGCCTACGACTAGCACTACCTCTGGTCCTACCACTACCCCTGGCCCTACAGCTCCCCCTACCCATATGCCCATGCCAATCCCTACCCCTAGTCACAGCTCCCACTCCTGGCCATAGGACTACTTCGAGGTTCACCTCGACACCCACCCCTTGCCCTATGCCTACCCCAGCGCTACGCCTTCCGCTTCCACTAGCCCTAGCTCGGGCCCTAGACCAACGCCCATGGCTCCCTCTAGTCCGAGGCCTAGAACTTGCCCGTCGCTGATCAGTAAACCTTGCCCTTGTTAGGGTTAGGTTTTGAGTTAGGGTTAGGGATAGGGTTAGGGTTAGGGTTAGGGTTAGGGTTTAGTGTTAGAGTTAGGTTAGCGTTAGGGTTAGGTTTTTGGTTAGGGTTAGGGTTAGGGTTAGGGTTGGTGTTAGGGTTATGTTTAGGGTTAGGGTTAGGGTTGGTGTTAGGTTTAGGGTTAGGGTTAGGGTTAGGGTTAGGGTTAGGATTAGGGGTTAGGGTTAGGGTTAGGGTTCGGGTTAGGGTTAGGTTACCCCAAGAACTACCCCTCGCCGTAGGACTATGCCTAGCACTACCTCTGGTCCTACCCCTACCCCTGGCAAAACAGCTCCCCCTACCCATAGGCCCACCCCCATAACTACCCCTAGACACAAATCCCACTCCTGGTCCTAGGCCTACTCCGGGGTTTACCTCGACACCCACCACTTGCCCTATGCCTACCCCAGCGCTACGCCTATCGCAACCACTAGCCCTAGCTCGGGCCCTAGACCAACGCCCAGTGCTCATCTAGTCCGAGGACTAGCACTTGCCCGTCGCCGACCAGTACACCTTGACTTATCGTTAGCCATAGCACTAAGCCGTGTCCTACGAAATCACCCTGGACCCACACTTAGCCACACCCTAATCCAGCCCTACATCCGTTCCGAGTCCTAGGACTACCCGGAGCCCTCCCATGACACCTACCCCTGTCCCTCGGCCATCCCCTACCACTACCACTAGTCCTAGGCATAACATGTGCCCTAACACTAACACTGCCCGTGGGACTCTGCCAACCACTGGCCCTTCACCTAACCCTACCCCGAGCACTACACCTCGCCCTAGGCCTAAGCCTAGCACTACCTCTGGTCCTACCCCTACCCCTGGCCATACAGCTCCTTCTACTTATAGGCACAGTTAAATCCCTAACCCTAGCCACAGCTCCAACTCCTGGCCTTAGGCCTACTTTGAGGTTACCCCAACACCCACCTCTTGCCCTATGCCTACCCCAGCGCTACGCCTATCGCTTCCACTAGCCCTAGCTCGGGCCCTAAACCAACGCCCAGTGCTCATCTAGTCCGAGGCCTAGCACTTGCCCGTCGCCGACCAGTACACCTTGACCTACCTTAGCCAGAGCACTAAGCCGTGTCCTATGAAATCACCCTGGACCCACCTTTAGCCACACCCTAATCCAGCCCTACACCTGTTCCGAGTCCTAGGACTACTCGGAGCCCTCCCGTGACACCTAACCTTAGCCCTCAGCTAACCCCTACAACTACCACTCGTCCTAGGCCTAACATGAGCCCTAACCCTAACACTGCTCGTGGGCCTCGGCCAACCACTAGCCCTACACCTAACCCTACCCCGAGCACGACCCCTCGCCCTAGGCCTACGACTAGCACTACCTCTGGTCCTACCACTACCCCTGGCCCTACAGCTCCCCCTACCCATATGCCCATGCCCATCCCTACCCCTAGTCACAGCTCCCACTCCTGGCCATAGGACTACTTCGAGGTTCACCTCGACACCCACCCCTTGCCCTATGCCTACCCCAGCGCTACGCCTTCCGCTTCCACTAGCCCTAGCTCGGGCCCTAGACCAACGCCCATGGCTCCCTCTAGTCTGAGGCCTAGAACTTGCCCGTCGCTGATCAGTAAACCTTGCCCTTGTTAGGGTTAGGTTTTGAGTTAGGGTTAGGGATAGGGTTAGGGTTAGGGTTAGGGTTAGGGTTTAGTGTTAGAGTTAGGTTAGCGTTAGGGTTAGGTTTTTGGTTAGGGTTAGGGTTAGGGTTAGGGTTGGTGTTAGGGTTATGTTTAGGGTTAGGGTTAGGGTTGGTGTTAGGTTTAGGGTTAGGTTTAGGGTTAGTTTTGGTGTTAGGGTTAGGGTTAGGGTTAGAGTTAGGGCTGGTGTTAGGTTTAGGGTTAGGGTTAGGGTTAGGGTTAGGGTTAGGTTTAGGGTTAGGGGTTAGGGTTAGGGTTAGAGTTAGGTTAGGGTTAGGATTAGGGTTAGGGTTAGGGTTAGGGTTAGGGTTAGGGTTAGGGTTAGGTTTTGGGTTAGGGTTAGGTTTAGGTTTAGGGTTAGGGCTAGGTTTTGGGTTAGGGTTAGGGTTAGGGTTAGGGTTAGGGTTTATGGTTAGGGTTAGGGTTAGGGTTGGTGTTAGGGTTAGGGTTAGGGTTAGATATGGGTTAGGGTTGGTGTTAGGTTTAGGGTTAGGGTTAGGGTTAGGGTTATGGTAGGGTTACGGTTGAGGGTTAGGGATAGTGTTAGGGTTGGTGTTAGGGTTAGGGTTAGGGTTTGGGTTGGTATTAGGTTTAGGGTTAGGGTTAGGGTTAGGGTTAGGTTTAGGGTTAGGGTTATGTTTTGGGTTAGGGTTAGGGTTAGGGTTAGGGTTCGGGTTAGGGTTAGTGTTAGGGTTAGGGTTAGGGTTAGGGTTAGGGTTAGGGTTAAATTTTGGGTTAGGGTTAGGTTTAGGGTTAGGGTTAGGGTTAGGGTTGGTGTTAGGGTTAGTGTTAGGGTTAGGGTTAGGGTTGGTGTTAGGTTTAGGTTTAGGGTTAGGGTTAGGGTTAGGTTACCCTGAGCACTACCCCTCGCCCTAGGCCTACGCCTAGCAGTACCTCTGGTCCTACCCATACCCCTGGCGATACAGCTCCCCCCACACATAGGCACACCCAAATCCCTACCCCTAGCCACAGCTCCAACTTTTGGCCCTAGACCTACTCCGAGGTTTACCCCAACACCCACCCCTTGCCCTATGCATACCCCAGCGCTACGCCTATCGCTTCCACTAGCCCTAGCTCGGGCCCTAGACCAACGCCCAGTGCTCATCTAGTCCGAGGCCTAGCACTTGCCCGTCGCTGATCAGTAAACCTTGCCCTTGTTAGGGTTAGGTTTTGAGATAGAATTAGGGTTAGGGTTAGGGTTAGGGTTAGGGTTAGGGTTTAGTGTTAGAGTTAGGTTAGCGTTAGGGTAGGTTTTTCGTTACGTTCAGGGTTAGGGTTAGGGTTGGTGTTAGGGTTATGGTTAGGGTTAGGGTTAGGGTTGGTGTTAGGTTTAGGGTTAGGTTTAGGGTTAGGGTTGGTGTTAGGGTTAGGGTTAGGGTTAGATTTAGGGCTGGTGTTAGGTTTAGGGTTAGGGTTAGGGTTAGGGTTAGGGTTAGGGTTAGGGTTAGGTTTAGGGTTAGGGGTTAGGGTTAGGGTTAGAGTTAGGTTAGGGTTAGGATTAGGGTTAGGGTTAGAGTTAGGGTTAGGGTTAGGGTTAGGGTTAGGGTTAGGTTTTGGGTTAGGGTTAGGGTTAGGGTTAGGGTTCGGGTTAGGGTTAGTGTTAGGGTTAGGGTTAGGGTTAGGGTTAAATTTTGGGTTAGGGTTAGGTTTAGGGTTAGGGTTAGGGTTTAGGGTTAGGGTTAGGGTTAGGGTTGGTGTTAGGGTTAGTGTTAGGGTTAGTGTTAGGTTTGGTGTTAGGTTTAGGTTTAGGGTTAGGGTTAGGGTTAGGTTACCCTGAGCACTACCCCTCGCCCTAGGCCTACGCCTAGCACTACCTGTGGTCCTACCCATACCCCTGGCGATACAGCTCCCCCTACCCATAGGCACACCCAAATCCCTACCCCTAGCCACAGCTCCAACTCCTGGCCCTAGGCCTACTCAGAGGTTTACCCCAACATTCACCCCTTGCCCTATGCATACCCCAGCGCTACGCCTATCGCTTCCACTAGCCCTAGCACGAACCCTAGACCAACGCCCAGTGCTCATATAGTCCGAGGCCTAGCACTTGCCCGTCGCCGACCAGTACACCTTGACCTACCTTAGCCAGAGCACTAAGCCGTGTCCTATGAAATCACCCTGGACCTACCCTTAGCCACACCCTAATCCAGCCCTACACTTGTTCCGAGTCCTAGGACTGCCCGGAGCCCTCCCGTGACACCTAACCTTAGCCCTCGGCAAACCCCTACCACTACCACTCGTCCTAGGCCTAACATGAGCCCTAACCCTAACACTGCTCGTTGGCCTCTGCCAACCACTAGCCCTTCACCTAACCCTACCCCGAGCATGACCCCTTGCCCTAGGCCTACGCCTAGCACTACCTCTGGTCCTACCACTACCCCTGGCCCTACAGCTCCCCCTACCCATAGGCCCACCACCATCCCTACCCCTAGTCACAGTTCCCACTCCTGGCCCTAGGCCTACTCCAAGGTTCACCTAGACACCCACCCCTTGCCCTATGCCTACACCAGCGCTACGCCTACCGCTTCCACCAGCCTTAGCTCGGGCCCTAGACCAACGCCCATGGCTCCCTCTAGTCCGAGGCCTAGAACTTGCCTGTCGCTGACCAGTACACCTTGCCCTTCTTAGGGTTAGAGTTAGGGTTAGGGTTAGGGTTAGGGTTAGGGTTGGTGTTAGGTTTAGGGTTAGGGTTAGGGTTAGGATTGGTGTTAGGTTTAGGGTTAGGTTTAGGGTTAGGGTTAGGGGTTAGGGTTAGGGTTAGTGTTAGGGTTAGGGTTAGGGTTAGGGTTAGGGTTAGGTTTTGGGTTAGGGTTAGGGTTAAGGTTAGGGTTAGTGTTAGGGTTAGGGTTTAGGATTAGGGTTAGGGTTAGGGTTGGGGTTAGGTTTAGGGTTAGGCTTAGGGTTAGGGTTGGTGTTAGGTTTAGGGTTAGGGTTAGGGTTAGGGTTAGGGTTAGGATTAGGGGTTAGGGTTAGGGTTAGGGTTCGGGTTAGGGTTAGGTTACCCCGAGAACTACCCCTCGCCGTAGGACTATGCCTAGCACTACCTCTGGTCCTACCCCTACCCCTGGCAATACAGCTGCCCCTACCCATAGGCCCACCCCCATAACTACCCCTAGACACAAATCCCACTCCTGGTCCTAGGCCTACTCCGGGGTTTACTTCGACACCCACCACTTGCCCTATGCCTACCCCAGCGCTACGCCTATCGCAACCACTAGCCCTAGCTCGGGCCCTAGACCAACGCCCAGTGCTCATCTAGTCCGAGGACTAGCACTTGCCCGTCGCCGACCAGTACACCTTGACTTATCGTTAGCCATAGCACTAAGCCGTGTCCTACGAAATCACCCTGGACCCACACTTAGCCACACCCTAATCCAGCCCTACATCCGTTCCGAGTCCTAGGACTACCCGGAGCCCTCCCATGACACCTACCCCTGTCCCTCGGCCATCCCCTACCACTACCACTAGTCCTAGGCATAACATGTGCCCTAACACTAACACTGCCCGTGGGACTCTGCCAACCACTGGCCCTTCACCTAACCCTACCCCGAGCACTACACCTCGCCCTAGGCCTAAGCCTAGCACTACCTCTGGTCCTACCCCTACCCCTGGCCATACAGCTCCTTCTACTTATAGGCACAGTTAAATCCCTAACCCTAGCCACAGCTCCAACTCCTGGCCTTAGGCCTACTTTGAGGTTACCCCAACACCCACCTCTTGCCCTATGCCTACCCCAGCGCTACGCCTATCGCTTCCACTAGCCCTAGCTCGGGCCCTAAACCAACGCCCAGTGCTCATCTAGTCCGAGGCCTAGCACTTGCCCGTCGCCGACCAGTACACCTTGACCTACCTTAGCCAGAGCACTAAGCCGTGTCCTATGAAATCACCCTGGACCCACCTTTAGCCACACCCTAATCCAGCCCTACACCTGTTCCGAGTCCTAGGACTACTCGGAGCCCTCCCGTGACACCTAACCTTAGCCCTCAGCTAACCCCTACAACTACCACTCGTCCTAGGCCTAACATGAGCCCTAACCCTAACACTGCTCGTGGGCCTCGGCCAACCACTAGCCCTACACCTAACCCTACCCCGAGCACGACCCCTCGCCCTAGGCCTACGACTAGCACTACCTCTGGTCCTACCACTACCCCTGGCCCTACAGCTCCCCCTACCCATATGCCCATGCCCATCCCTACCCCTAGTCACAGCTCCCACTCCTGGCCATAGGACTACTTCGAGGTTCACCTCGACACCCACCCCTTGCCCTATGCCTACCCCAGCGCTACGCCTTCCGCTTCCACTAGCCCTAGCTCGGGCCCTAGACCAACGCCCATGGCTCCCTCTAGTCCGAGGCCTAGAACTTGCCCGTCGCTGATCAGTAAACCTTGCCCTTGTTAGGGTTAGGTTTTGAGTTAGGGTTAGGGATAGGGTTAGGGTTAGGGTTAGGGTTAGGGTTTAGTGTTAGAGTTAGGTTAGCGTTAGGGTTAGGTTTTTGGTTAGGGTTAGGGTTAGGGTTAGGGTTGGTGTTAGGGTTATGTTTAGGGTTAGGGTTAGGGTTGGTGTTAGGTTTAGGGTTAGGTTTAGGGTTAGTTTTGGTGTTAGGGTTAGGGTTAGGGTTAGAGTTAGGGCTGGTGTTAGGTTTAGGGTTAGGGTTAGGGTTAGGGTTAGGGTTAGGGTTAGGTTTAGGGTTAGGGGTTAGGGTTAGGGTTAGAGTTAGGTTAGGGTTAGGATTAGGGTTAGGGTTAGGGTTAGGGTTAGGGTTAGGGTTAGGGTTAGGTTTTGGGTTAGGGTTAGGTTTAGGTTTAGGGTTAGGGCTAGGTTTTGGGTTAGGGTTAGGGTTAGGGTTAGGGTTAGGGTTTATGGTTAAGGTTAGGGTTAGGGTTGGTGTTAGGGTTAGGGTTAGGGTTAGATATGGGTTAGGGTTGGTGTTAGTTTTAGGGTTAGGGTTAGGGTTAGGGTTATGGTAGGGATACGGTTGAGGGTTAGGGATAGTGTTAGGGTTGGTGTTAGGGTTAGGGTTAGGGTTTGGGTTGGTGTTAGGTTTAGGGTTAGGGTTAGGGTTAGGGTTAGGTTTAGGGTTAGGGTTATGTTTTGGGTTAGGGTTAGGGTTGGTGTTAAAGTTAGGGTTAGGGTTAGGGTTGGTGTTAGGTTTAGGGTTAGGGTTAGGGTTAGGGTTAGGGTTACGTTTTAGGGTTAGGGATAGTGTAAGTGTTGGTGTTAGGGTTAGGGTTAGGGTTGGTGTTAGGTTTAGGGTTAGGTTTAGGGTAAGGGTTAGGGGTTAGAGTTAGGGTTAGTGTTAGGGTTCGGGTTAGGGTTAGGGTTAGTGTTAGGGTTAGGGTTAGGGTTAGGGTTAGGGTTAGGTTTTGAGTTAGGGTTAGGGTGAGGGTTAGGGTTAGGGTTAGGGTTTAGTGTTAGAGTTAGGTTAGCGTTAGGGTTAGGTTTTTGGTTAGGGTTAGGGTTAGGGTTAGGGTTGGTGTTATGGTTAGGGTTAGGTTTAGGATTAGGTTTGGTGTTAGGTTTAGGGTTAGGGTTAGGGTTAGGGTTGGTGTTAGGGTTAGGGTTAGGGTTAGGGTTAGGGTTAGGGGTTAGGGTTAGGGTTAGAGTTAGGTTAGGGTTAGGGTTAGGATTAGGGTTAGGGTTCGGGTTAGGGTTAGGCTTAGGGTTAGGTTTAGGGTTAGGGTTCGGGTTAGGTTACCCCGAGCACTACCCCCTGCCCTAGGTTTAGGGTTAGGGTTAGGGTTAGGGTTAGGGTTAGGGTTAGTGTTAGGGTTAGGGTTAGGGTTAGGGTTAGTGTTAGGGTTAGGGTTAGGGTTAGGGTTAGGGTTAGGCTTTGGGTTAGGGTTAGGTATAGGGTTAGGGTAGGGTTAGGGTTGGTGTTAGATTTAGTTTTACGGTTAGGGTTAGGGTTAGGGTTGGTGTTAGGTTTAGGGTTAGGGTTAGGGTTAGGGATAGGGTTTAGGTTTTGGGTTAGGGTTAGGGTTAGAGTTAGGGTTAGGGTTTAGGGTTAGGGTTAGGGTTGGTGTTAGGGTTAGGGTTAGGGTTAGGGTTAGTGTTGATGTTAGGTTTAGGGTTAGGGTTAGGATTAGGGGTTAGGGTTAGGTTTAGGGTTAGGATTAGGGTTAGGATTAGGGGTAAGGGTTAGGTTTAGGGTTAGTGTTAGGGTTAGGGTAGGGTTAGGGTTAGGGTTAGGGTTAGGGTTAGGTTTAGGGTTAGGGTTAAGGTTAGGTTACCCCGAGCACTACCCCTCGCCCTAGGCCTACGCCTAGCACTATCTCTGGTCCTACCACTACCCCTGGCCCTACAGCTCCCCCTACCCATATGCCCATGCCCATCCCTACCCCTAGTCACAGCTCCCACTCCTGGCCCTAGGACTACTTTGAGGTTCACCTCGACACCCACCCCTTGCCCTATGCCTACCCCAGCGCTACGCCTACCTCTTCCACTAGCCCTAGCTCGGGCCCCAGACCAACGCCCATGGCTCCCTCTAGTCCGAGGCCTAGAACTTGCCCGTCGCTGATCAGTAAACCTTGCCCTTGTTAGGGTTAGGTTTTGAGTTAGGGTTAGGGTTAGGGTTAGGGTTAGGTTATGGGTTAGGGTTAGGGTTGGTGTTAGGTTTAGGGTTAGGGTTAGGGTTAGTGTTAGGGTTAGGTTTTGGGTTAGGTTTAGGGTTAGGGTTAGGGTAGTGTTAGGGTTTAGGGTTAGGGTTAGGGTTGGGGTTAGGTTTAGGGTTAGGCTTAGGGTTAGGGTTGGTGTTAGGTTTAGGGTTAGGGTTAGGGTTAGGTTTAGGGTTAGGATTAGGGGTTAGGGTTAGGGTTAGAGTTAGGTTAGGGTTAGGATTAGGGTTAGGGTTAGGGTTAGGGTTAGGGTTAGGGTTAGGTTTTGGGTTAGGGTTAGGTTTAGGTTTAGGGTTAGGGCTAGGTTTTGGGTTAGGGTTAGGGTTAGGGTTAGGGTTAGGGATTATGGTTAGGGTTAGGGTTAGGGTTGGTGTTAGGGTTAGGGTTAGGGTTAGATATGGGTTAGGGTTGGTGTTAGGTTTAGGGTTAGGATTAGGGTTAGGGTTATGGTAGGGTTACGGTTGAGGGTTAGGGATAGTGTTAGGGTTGGTGTTAGGGTTAGGGTTAGGGTTTGGGTTGGTATTAGGTTTAGGGTTAGGGTTAGGGTTAGGGTTAGGTTTAGGGTTAGGGTTATGTTTTGGGTTAGGGTTAGGGTTAGGGTTAGGGTTCGGGTTAGGGTTAGTGTTAGGGTTAGGGTTAGGGTTAGGGTTAGGGTTAGGGTTAGGGTTAAATTTTGGGTTAGGGTTAGGTTTAGGGTTAGGGTTAGGGTTAGGGTTGGTGTTAGGGTTAGTGTTAGGGTTAGGGTTAGGGTTGGTGTTAGGTTTAGGTTTAGGGTTAGGGTTAGGGTTAGGTTACCCTGAGCACTACCCCTCGCCCTAGGCCTACGCCTAGCACTACCTCTGGTCCTACACATACCCCTGGCGATACAGCTCCCCACACACATAGGCACACCCAAATCCCTACCCCTAGCCACAGCTCCAACTTTTGGCCCTAGGCCTACTCCGAGGTTTACCCCAACACCCACCCCTTGACCTATGCATACCCCAGCGCTACGCCTATCGCTTCCACTAGCCCTAGCTCGGGCCCTAGACCAACGCCCAGTGCTCATCTAGTCCGAGGCCTAGCACTTGCCCGTCGCTGATCAGTAAACCTTGCCCTTGTTAGGGTTAGGTTTTGAGATAGAATTAGGGTTAGGGTTAGGGTTAGGGTTAGGGTTAGGGTTTAGTGTTAGAGTTAGGTTAGCGTTAGGGTAGGTTTTTCGTTACGTTCAGGGTTAGGGTTAGGGTTGGTGTTAGGGTTATGGTTAGGGTTAGGGTTAGGGTTGGTGTTAGGTTTAGGGTTAGGTTTAGGGTTAGGGTTGGTGTTAGGGTTAGGGTTAGGGTTAGATTTAGGGCTGGTGTTAGGTTTAGGGTTAGGGTTAGGGTTAGGGTTAGGGTTAGGGTTAGGTTTAGGGTTAGGGGTTAGGGTTAGGGTTAGAGTTAGGTTAGGGTTAGGATTAGGGTTAGGGTTAGAGTTAGGGTTAGGTTTAGGGTTAGGGTTAGGGTTAGGTTTTGGGTTAGGGTTAGGGTTAGGGTTAGGGTTCGGGTTAGGGTTAGTGTTAGGGTTAGGGTTAGGGTTAGGGTTAAATTTTGGGTTAGGGTTAGGTTTAGGGTTAGGGTTAGGGTTTAGGGTTAGGGTTAGGGTTAGGGTTGGTGTTAGGGTTAGTGTTAGGGTTAGTGTTAGGGTTGGTGTTAGGTTTAGGTTTAGGGTTAGGGTTAGGGTTAGGTTACCCTGAGCACTACCCCTCGCCCTAGGTCTACGCCTAGCACTACCTCTGGTCCTACCCATACCCCTGGCGATACAGCTCCCCCTACCCATAGGCACACCCAAATCCCTACCCGTTGCCACAGCTCCAAATCCTGGCCCTAGGCCTACTCAGAGGTTTACCCCAACATTCACCCCTTGCCCTATGCATACCCCAGCGCTACGCCTATCGCTTCCACTAGCCCTAGCACGAACCCTAGACCAACGCCCAGTGCTCATATAGTCCGAGGCCTAGCACTTGCCCGTCGCCGACCAGTACACCTTGACCTACCTTAGCCAGAGCACTAAGCCGTGTCCTATGAAATCACCCTGGACCTACCCTTAGCCACACCCTAATCCAGCCCTACACTTGTTCCGAGTCCTAGGACTGCCCGGAGCCCTCCCGTGACACCTAACCTTAGCCCTCGGCAAACCCCTACCACTACCACTCGTCCTAGGCCTAACATGAGCCCTAACCCTAACACTGCTCGTTGGCCTCTGCCAACCACTAGCCCTTCACCTAACCCTACCCCGAGCATGACCCCTTGCCCTAGGCCTACGCCTAGCACTACCTCTGGTCCTACCACTACCCCTGGCCCTACAGCTCCCCCTACCCATAGGCCCACCACCATCCCTACCCCTAGTCACAGTTCCCACTCCTGGCCCTAGGCCTACTCCAAGGTTCACCTTGACACCCACCCCTTGCCCTATGCCTACACCAGCGCTACGCCTACCGCTTCCACCAGCCTTAGCTCGGGCCCTAGACCAACGCCCATGGCTCCCTCTAGTCCGAGGCCTAGAACTTGCCTGTCGCTGACCAGTACACCTTGCCCTTCTTAGGGTTAGAGTTAGGGTTAGGGTTAGGGTTAGGGTTAGGGTTGGTGTTAGGTTTAGGGTTAGGGTTAGGGTTAGGATTGGTGTTAGGTTTAGGGTTAGGTTTAGGGTTAGGGTTAGGGGTTAGGGTTAGGGTTAGTGTTAGGGTTAGGGTTAGGGTTAGGGTTAGGGTTAGGTTTTGGGTTAGGGTTAGGGTTAAGGTTAGGGTTAGTGTTAGGGTTAGGGTTTAGGATTAGGGTTAGGGTTAGGGTTGGGGTTAGGTTTAGGGTTAGGCTTAGGGTTAGGGTTGGTGTTAGGTTTAGGGTTAGGGTTAGGGTTAGGGTTAGGGTTAGGATTAGGGGTTAGGGTTAGGGTTAGGGTTCGGGTTAGGGTTAGGTTACCCCGAGAACTACCCCTCGCCATAGGACTATGCCTAGCACTACCTCTGGTCCTACCCCTACCCCTGGCAATACAGCTCCCCCTACCCATAGGCCCACCCCCATAACTACCCCTAGACACAAATCCCACTCCTGGTCCTAGGCCTACTCCGGGGTTTACCTCGACACCCACCACTTGCCCTATGCCTACCCCAGCGCTACGCCTATCGCAACCACTAGCCCTAGCTCGGGCCCTAGACCAACGCCCAGTGCTCATCTAGTCCGAGGACTAGCACTTGCCCGTCGCCGACCAGTACACCTTGACTTATCGTTAGCCATAGCACTAAGCCGTGTCCTACGAAATCACCCTGGACCCACACTTAGCCACACCCTAATCCAGCCCTACATCCGTTCCGAGTCCTAGGACTACCCGGAGCCCTCCCATGACACCTACCCCTGTCCCTCGGCCATCCCCTACCACTACCACTAGTCCTAGGCATAACATGTGCCCTAACACTAACACTGCCCGTGGGACTCTGCCAACCACTGGCCCTTCACCTAACCCTACCCCGAGCACTACACCTCGCCCTAGGCCTAAGCCTAGCACTACCTCTGGTCCTACCCCTACCCCTGGCCATACAGCTCCTTCTACTTATAGGCACAGTTAAATCCCTAACCCTAGCCACAGCTCCAACTCCTGGCCTTAGGCCTACTTTGAGGTTACCCCAACACCCACCTCTTGCCCTATGCCTACCCCAGCGCTACGCCTATCGCTTCCACTAGCCCTAGCTCGGGCCCTAAACCAACGCCCAGTGCTCATCTAGTCCGAGGCCTAGCACTTGCCCGTCGCCGACCAGTACACCTTGACCTACCTTAGCCAGAGCACTAAGCCGTGTCCTATGAAATCACCCTGGACCCACCTTTAGCCACACCCTAATCCAGCCCTACACCTGTTCCGAGTCCTAGGACTACTCGGAGCCCTCCCGTGACACCTAACCTTAGCCCTCAGCTAACCCCTACAACTACCACTCGTCCTAGGCCTAACATGAGCCCTAACCCTAACACTGCTCGTGGGCCTCGGCCAACCACTAGCCCTACACCTAACCCTACCCCGAGCACGACCCCTCGCCCTAGGCCTACGACTAGCACTACCTCTGATCCTACCACTACCCCTGGCCCTACAGCTCCCCCTACCCATATGCCCATGCCCATCCCTACCCCTAGTCACAGCTCCCACTCCTGGCCATAGGACTACTTCGAGGTTCACCTCGACACCCACCCCTTGCCCTATGCCTACCCCAGCGCTACGCCTTCCGCTTCCACTAGCCCTAGCTCGGGCCCTAGACCAACGCCCATGGCTCCCTCTAGTCCGAGGCCTAGAACTTGCCCGTCGCTGATCAGTAAACCTTGCCCTTGTTAGGGTTAGGTTTTGAGTTAGGGTTAGGGATAGGGTTACGGTTAGGGTTAGGGTTAGGGTTTAGTGTTAGAGTTAGGTTAGCGTTAGGGTTAGGTTTTTGGTTAGGGTAGGGTTAGGGTTAGGGTTGGTGTTAGGGTTATGTTTAGGGTTAGGGTTAGGGTTGGTGTTAGGTTTAGGGTTAGGTTTAGGGTTAGTTTTGGTGTTAGGGTTAGGGTTAGGGTTAGAGTTAGGGCTGGTGTTAGGTTTAGGGTTAGGGTTAGGGTTAGGGTTAGGGTTAGGTTTAGGGTTAGGGGTTAGGGTTAGGGTTAGAGTTCGGTTAGGGTTAGGATTAGGGTTAGGGTTAGGGTTAGGGTTAGGGTTAGGGTTAGGGTTAGGGTTAGGTTTTGGGTTAGGGTTAGGTTTAGGTTTAGGGTTAGGGCTAGGTTTTGGGTTAGGGTTAGGGTTAGGGTTAGGGTTAGGGTTTATGGTTAAGGTTAGGGTTAGGGTTGGTGTTAGGGTTAGGGTTAGGGTTAGATATGGGTTAGGGTTGGTGTTAGTTTTAGGGTTAGGGTTAGGGTTAGGGTTATGGTAGGGATACGGTTGAGGGTTAGGGATAGTGTTAGGGTTGGTGTTAGGGTTAGGGTTAGGGTTTGGGTTGGTGTTAGGTTTAGGGTTAGGGTTAGGGTTAGGGTTAGGTTTAGGGTTAGGGTTATGTTTTGGGTTAGGGTTAGGGTTGGTGTTAAAGTTAGGGTTAGGGTTAGGGTTGGTGTTAGGTTTAGGGTTAGGGTTAGGGTTAGGGTTAGGGTTACGTTTTAGGGTTAGGGATAGTGTAAGGGTTGGTGTTAGGGTTAGGGTTAGGGTTGGTGTTACGTTTAGGGTTAGGTTTAGGGTAAGGGTTAGGGGTTAGAGTTAGGGTTAGTGTTAGGGTTCGGGTTAGGGTTAGGGTTAGTGTTAGGGTTAGGGTTAGGGTTAGGGTTAGGGTTAGGGTTAGGTTTTGAGTTAGGGTTAGGGTTAGGGTTAGGGTTAGGGTTAGGGTTTAGTGTTAGAGTTAGGTTAGCGTTAGGGTTAGGTTTTTGGTTAGGGTTAGGGTTAGGGTTAGGGTTGGCGTTATGGTTAGGGTTAGGTTTAGGATTAGGTTTGGTGTTAGGTTTAGGGTTAGGGTTAGGGTTAGGGTTGGTGTTAGGGTTAGGGTTAGGGTTAGGGTTAGGGTTAGGGGTTAGGGTTAGGGTTAGAGTTAGGTTAGGGTTAGGGTTAGGATTAGGGTTAGGGTTCGGGTTAGGGTTAGGCTTAGGGTTAGGTTTAGGGTTAGGGTTCGGGTTAGGTTACCCCGAGCACTACCCCCTGCCCTAGGTTTAGGGTTAGGGTTAGGGTGAGGGTTAGGGTTAGGGTTAGTGTTAGGGTTAGGGTTAGGGTTAGGGTTAGTGTTAGGGTTAGGGTTAGGGTTAGGGTTAGGGTTAGGCTTTGGGTTAGGGTTAGGTATAGGGTTAGGGTAGGGTTAGGGTTGGTGTTAGATTTAGTTTTACGGTTAGGGTTAGGGTTAGGGTTGGTGTTAGGTTTAGGGTTAGGGTTAGGGTTAGGGATAGGGTTTAGGTTTTGGGTTAGGGTTAGGGTTAGAGTTAGGGTTAGGGTTTAGGGTTAGGGTTAGGGTTAGGGTTGGTGTTAGGGTTAGGGTTAGGGTTAGGGTTAGTGTTGGTGTTAGGTTTAGGGTTAGGGTTAGGATTAGGGGTTAGGGTTAGGTTTAGGGTTAGGATTAGGGTTAGGATTAGGGGTAAGGGTTAGGTTTAGGGTTAGTGTTAGGGTTAGGGTAGGGTTAGGGTTAGGGTTAGGGTTAGGTTTAGGGTTAGGGTTAAGGTTAGGTTACCCCGAGCACTACCCCTCGCCCTAGGCCTACGCCTAGCACTATCTCTGGTCCTACCACTACCCCTGGCCCTACAGCTCCCCCTACCCATATGCCCATGCCCATCCCTACCCCTAGTCACAGCTCCCACTCCTGGCCCTAGGACTACTTTGAGGTTCACCTCGACACCCACCCCTTGCCCTATGCCTACCCCAGCGCTACGCCTACCGCTTCCACTAGCCCTAGCTCGGGCCCCAGACCAACGCCCATGGCTCCCTCTAGTCCGAGGCCTAGAACTTGCCCGTCGCTGATCAGTAAACCTTGCCCTTGTTAGGGTTAGGTTTTGAGTTAGGGTTAGGGTTAGGGTTAGGGTTAGGTTTTGGGTTAGGGTTAGGGTTAGGTTTAGGGCTAGGTTTTGGGTTAGGGTTAGGGTTAGGGTTAGGGTTAGGGTTAGGGTTTAGGGTTAGGGTTAGGGTTAGGGTTGGTGTTAGGGTTAGGGTTAGGGTTAGAATTAGGGTTAGGGTTGGTGTTAGGTTTAGGGTTAGGGTTAGGGTTAGGGTTCGGGTAGGGTTACGGTTGAGGGTTAGGGAGAGTGTTAGGGTTGGTGTTAGGGTTAGGGTTAGGGTTTGGGTTGGTGTTATGTTTAGGGTTAGGGTTAGGGTTAGGGTTAGGGTTAGGATTAGGGCAAGGGTTATGTTTTGGGTTAGGGTTAGGGTTGGTGTTAGGGTTAGGGTTAGGGTTAGGGTTGGTGTTAGGTTTAGGGTTAGGGTTAGGGTTAGGGTTAGGGTTACGTTTTAGGGTTAGGGATAGTGTTAGGGTTGGTGTTAAGGTTAGGGTTAGGGTTAGGGATGGTGTTAGGTTTAGGGTTAGGTTTAGGGTAAGGGTTAGGGGTTAGAGTTAGGGTTAGTGTTAGGGTTAGGTTTAGGGTTAGGGTTAGTGTTAGGGTTAGGGTTAGGTTTAGGGTTAGGTTTTGAGTTAGGGTTAGGGTTAGGGTTAGGGTTAGGGTTAGGGTTTAGTGTTAGAGTTAGGTTAGCGTTAGGGTTAGGTGTTTGGTTAGGGTTAGGGTTAGGGTTAGGGTTGGTGTTATGGTTAGGGTTAGGTTTAGGGTTAGGTTTGGTGTTAGGTTTAGGGTTAGGGTTAGGGTTAGGGTTGGTGTTAGGGTTAGGGTTAGGGTTAGGGTTAGGGTTGGTGTTAGGTTTAGGGTTAGGGTTAGGGTTAGGGTTAGGGTTAGGGTTAGGGGTTAGGGTTAAGGTTAGAGTTAGGTTAGGGTTAGGGTTAGGATTAGGGTTAGGGTTAGGGTTAGGGTTAGGGTTAGGTTTAGGGTTAGGGTTCGGTTTAGGTTACCCCGAGCACTACCCCTTGCCCTAGGTTTAGGGTTAGGGTTAGGGTTAGGGTTAGGGTTAGGGTTAGTGTTAGTGTTAGTGTTAGGGTTAGGGTTAGGGTTAGGGTTAGGCTTTGGGTTAGGGTTAGGTATAGGGTTAGGGTAGGGTTAGGGTTGGTGTTAGATTTAGTGTTACGGTTAGGGTTAGGGTTAGGGTTGGTGTTAGGTTTAGGGTTAGGGTTAGGGTTAGGGTTAGGTTTTGGGTTAGGGTTAGGATTAGGGTTAGGGTTAGGGTTTAGGGTTAGGGTTAGGGTTAGGGTTGGTGTTAGGGTTAGGGTTAGGGTTAGGGTTAGTGTTGGTGTTAGGTTTAGGGTTAGGGTTAGGGTTAGGGTTAGGATTAGGGGTTAGGGTTAGGTTTAGGGTTAGGGTTAGGGTTAGGATTAGGGGTTAGGGTTAGGTTTAGGTTTAGTGTTAGGGTTAGGGTTAGGGTTAGGGTTAGGGTTAGGGTTAGGGTTAGGGTTAGGTTACCCCGAGAACTACCCCTCGCCCTAGGCCTACGCCTAGCACTACCTCTGGTCCTACACCTACCCCTGGCACTACAGCTCCCCCTACCCATAGGCTTACCCCCATTCCTACCCCTAGTCACAGTTCCCACTCCTAGCCCTAGGCCTACTCCGAGGTTCACATCGACACCCACCCCTTGCCCTATGCCTACCCCAGCGCTACGCCTACCGCTTCCACTAGTCCTAGCTCGGGCCCTAGACCAACGCCCATGGCTCCCTCTAGTCCGAGGCCTAGAACTTGCCCGTCGCTGACCAGTACATCTTGCCCTTGTTAGGGTTAGGGTTAGGGTTAGCTTTAGGGTTAGGGTTAGGGTTAGGGTCAGGGTTGGTGTTAGGTTTAGGTTAGGGTTAGGGTTAGGGTTGGTGTTAGGTTTAGGGTTAGGGTTAGGGGTTAGGGTTAGTGTTAGTGTTAGGGTTAGGGTTAGGGTTAGGGTTGGTGTTAGGTTTAGGGTTAGGGTTAGGGTTAGGGTTAGGGTTACGTTTTAGGGTTAGGGATAGTGTTAGGGTTGGTGTTAAGGTTAGGGTTAGGGTTAGGGATGGTGTTAGGTTTAGGGTTAGGTTTAGGGTAAGGGTTAGGGGTTAGAGTTAGGGTTAGTGTTAGGGTTAGGTTTAGGGTTAGGGTTAGTGTTAGGGTTAGGGTTAGGGTTAGGGTTAGGTTTTGAGTTAGGGTTAGGGTTAGGGTTAGGGTTAGGGTTAGGGTTTAGTGTTAGAGTTAGGTTAGCGTTAGGGTTAGGTGTTTGGTTAGGGTTAGGGTTAGGGTTAGGGTTGGTGTTATGGTTAGGGTTAGGTTTAGGGTTAGGTTTGGTGTTAGGTTTAGGGTTAGGGTTAGGGTTAGGGTTGGTGTTAGGGTTAGGGTTAGGGTTAGGGTTAGGGTTGGTGTTAGGTTTAGGGTTAGGGTTAGGGTTAGGGTTAGGTTTAGGGTTAGGGTTAGGGGTTAGGGTTAAGGTTAGAGTTAGGTTAGGGTTAGGGTTAGGATTAGGGTTAGGGTTAGGGTTAGGGTTAGGGTTAGGTTTAGGGTTAGGGTTCGGTTTAGGTTACCCCGAGCACTACCCCTTGCCCTAGGTTTAGGGTTAGGGTTAGGGT
Organism: Rhinolophus hipposideros; assembly: GCF_964194185.1. Lineage (NCBI taxonomy): Eukaryota > Metazoa > Chordata > Mammalia > Chiroptera > Rhinolophidae > Rhinolophus > Rhinolophus hipposideros. The sequence goes on from NW_027669058.1 coordinate 184,848, forward strand.
TAGGGTTAGGGTTAGGGTTAGTGTTAGTGTTAGTGTTAGGGTTAGGGTTAGGGTTAGGGTTAGGCTTTGGGTTAGGGTTAGGTATAGGGTTAGGGTAGGGTTAGGGTTGGTGTTAGATTTAGTGTTACGGTTAGGGTTAGGGTTAGGGTTGGT